>NW_027616810.1:0-185995 GCF_964187855.1 Myxine glutinosa | reverse complement strand
GTTTCCTGCACCAACACAAGTGCGAAAAGTGGTTTTTCAACACTAACACAAGTGCGAAAAGTGGTTTTTCAACACTATCACAAGTGCAAAAAGTGTTTTTTCACACTAATACAAGTGCAAAAGTGGTATCCTGCACCAACACAAGTGCAAAAAGTGGTTTTTCAACACTATCACAAGTGCAAAAAGTGGTTTTTCCACACTAATACAAGTGCAAACGTGGTTTCCTGCACCAACACAAGTGCGAAAAGTGGTTTTTTAACACTAACACAAGTGCGAAAAGTGGTTTTTCAACACTAACACAAGTGCGAAAAGTGGTTTTTCAACACTAACACAAGTGCGAAAAGTGTTTATTCAACACTAACACAAGTGCGAAAAGTGGTTTTTCCACACTAATACAAGTGCAAAAGTGGTTTCCTGCACCAAGACAAGTGCGAAAAGTGGTTTATCAACACTAACACAAGTGCGAAAAGTGGTTTTTCAACACTAACACAAGTGCAAAAAGTGGTTTTTCCACACTAATACAAGTGCAAAAGTGGTTTCCTGCACCAACACAAGTGCGAAAAGTGGTTTTTCAACACTAACACAAGTGCGAAAAGTGGTTTTTCAACACTAACACAAGTGCGAAAAGTGGTTTTTCCACACTAATACAAGTGCAAAAGTGTTTCCTGCACCAACACAAGTGCGAAAAGTGGTTTTTCAACACTAACAAGTGTTTCAACACTAACAAGTGTTTTTTCAACACTAACACAAGTGCGAAAAGTGGTTTTTCAACACTAACACAAGTGCGAAAAGTGGTTTTTCCACACTAATACAAGTGCAAAAGTGGTTTCCTGCACCAACACAAGTGCGAAAAGTGGTTTTTCAACACTAACACAAGTGCGAAAAGTGGTTTTTCAACACTATCACAAGTGCAAAAAGTGTTTTTTCCACACTAATACAAGTGCAAAAGTGGTTTCCTGCACCAACACAAGTGCGAAAAGTGTTTTTTCAACACTAACACAAGTGCGAAAAGTGGTTTTTCAACACTAACACAAGTGCGAAAAGTGTTTTTTCCACACTAATACAAGTGCAAAAGTGGTTTCCTGCACCAACACAAGTGCGAAAAGTGGTTTTTCCACACTAACACAAGTGCGAAAAGTGGTTTTTCAACACTAACACAAGTGCGAAAAGTGGTTTTTCAACACTACCACAAGTGCAAAAAGTGTTTTTTCCACACTAATACAAGTGCAAAAGTGGTTTCCTGCACCAACACAAGTGGGAAAATTGTTTTTTCAACACTAACACAAGTGCGAAAAGTGGTTTTTCAACACGAACACAAGTGTGAAAAGTGGTTTTTCCACACTAATACAAGTGCAAAAGTGGTTTCCTGCACCAACACAAGTGCGAAAAGTGGTTTTTCAACACTAACACAAGTGCGTAAAGTGGTTTTTCAACACTATCACAAGTGCAAAAAGTGTTTTTCCACACTAATACAAGTGCAAAAGTGGTTTCCTGCACCAACACAAGTGCGAAAAGTGTTTTTTCAACACTAACACAAGTGCGAAAAGTGGTTTTTCAACACTAACACAAGTGCGAAAAGTGTTTTTTCCACACTAATACAAGTGCAAAAGTGGTTTCCTGCACCAACACAAGTGCGAAAAGTGGTTTTTCCACACTAACACAAGTGCGAAAAGTGGTTTTACAACACTAACACAAGTGCGAAAAGTGGTTTTTCAACACTAACACAAGTGCGAAAAGTGGTTTTTCCACACTAATACAAGTGCAAAAGTGGTTTCCTGCACCAACACAAGTGCGAAAAGTGGTTTTTCAACACTAACACAAGTGCGAAAAGTGGTTTTTCAACACTATCACAAGTGCAAAAAGTGTTTTTTCCACACTAATACAAGTGCAAAAGTGGTATCCTGCACCAACACAAGTGCAAAAAGTGGTTTTTCAACACTATCACAAGTGCAAAAAGTGGTTTTTCCACACTAATACAAGTGCAAACGTGGTTTCCTGCACCAACACAAGTGCGAAAAGTGGTTTTTTAACACTAACACAAGTGCGAAAAGTGGTTTTTCAACACTAACACAAGTGCGAAAAGTGGTTTTTCAACACTAACACAAGTGCGAAAAGTGTTTATTCAACACTAACACAAGTGCGAAAAGTGGTTTTTCCACACTAATACAAGTGCAAAAGTGGTTTCCTGCACCAAGACAAGTGCGAAAAGTGGTTTATCAACACTAACACAAGTGCGAAAAGTGGTTTTTCAACACTAACACAAGTGCAAAAAGTGGTTTTTCCACACTAATACAAGTGCAAAAGTGGTTTCCTGCACCAACACAAGTGCGAAAAGTGGTTTTTCAACACTAACACAAGTGCGAAAAGTGGTTTTTCAACACTAACACAAGTGCGAAAAGTGGTTTTTCCACACTAATACAAGTGCAAAAGTGTTTCCTGCACCAACACAAGTGCGAAAAGTGGTTTTTCAACACTAACAAGTGTTTCAACACTAACAAGTGTTTTTTCAACACTAACACAAGTGCGAAAAGTGGTTTTTCAACACTAACACAAGTGCGAAAAGTGGTTTTTCCACACTAATACAAGTGCAAAAGTGGTTTCCTGCACCAACACAAGTGCGAAAAGTGGTTTTTCAACACTAACACAAGTGCGAAAAGTGGTTTTTCAACACTATCACAAGTGCAAAAAGTGTTTTTTCCACACTAATACAAGTGCAAAAGTGGTTTCCTGCACCAACACAAGTGCGAAAAGTGTTTTTTCAACACTAACACAAGTGCGAAAAGTGGTTTTTCAACACTAACACAAGTGCGAAAAGTGTTTTTTCCACACTAATACAAGTGCAAAAGTGGTTTCCTGCACCAACACAAGTGCGAAAAGTGGTTTTTCCACACTAACACAAGTGCGAAAAG
This sequence comes from Myxine glutinosa, assembly GCF_964187855.1. NCBI lineage: Eukaryota > Metazoa > Chordata > Myxini > Myxiniformes > Myxinidae > Myxine > Myxine glutinosa. The sequence goes on along the minus strand of NW_027616810.1, from coordinate 183,086 downwards.
TGGTTTTTCAACACTAACACAAGTGCGAAAAGTGGTTTTTCAACACTACCACAAGTGCAAAAAGTGTTTTTTCCACACTAATACAAGTGCAAAAGTGGTTTCCTGCACCAACACAAGTGGGAAAATTGTTTTTTCAACACTAACACAAGTGCGAAAAGTGGTTTTTCAACACGAACACAAGTGTGAAAAGTGGTTTTTCCACACTAATACAAGTGCAAAAGTGGTTTCCTGCACCAACACAAGTGCGAAAAGTGGTTTTTCAACACTAACACAAGTGCGTAAAGTGGTTTTTCAACACTATCACAAGTGCAAAAAGTGTTTTTCCACACTAATACAAGTGCAAAAGTGGTTTCCTGCACCAACACAAGTGCGAAAAGTGTTTTTTCAACACTAACACAAGTGCGAAAAGTGGTTTTTCAACACTAACACAAGTGCGAAAAGTGTTTTTTCCACACTAATACAAGTGCAAAAGTGGTTTCCTGCACCAACACAAGTGCGAAAAGTGGTTTTTCCACACTAACACAAGTGCGAAAAGTGGTTTTACAACACTAACACAAGTGCGAAAAGTGGTTTTTCAACACTAACACAAGTGCGAAAAGTGGTTTTTCCACACTAATACAAGTGCAAAAGTGGTTTCCTGCACCAACACAAGTGCGAAAAGTGGTTTTTCAACACTAACACAAGTGCGAAAAGTGGTTTTTCAACACTATCACAAGTGCAAAAAGTGTTTTTTCCACACTAATACAAGTGCAAAAGTGGTTTCCTGCACCAACACTAGTGCGAAAAGTGGTTTTTCAACACTAACACAAGTGCGAAAAGTGGTTTTTCCACACTAATACAAGTGCAAAAGTGGTTTCCTGCACCAACACAAGTGCGAAAAGTGGTTTTTCAACACTAACACAAGTGCGAAAAGTGTTTTTTCAACACTAACACAAGTGCGAAAAGTGGTTTTTCAACACTAACACAAGTGCGAAAAGTGGTTTTTCCAAACTAACACAAGTGCGAAATGTGGTTTTTCCACACTAATACAATTGCGAAAAGTGGTTTTTTGAACACTAACACAAGTGCAAAAAGTGGTTTTTCAACACTAACACAAGTGCGAAAAGTGGTTTTCCACACGAATACAAGTGCAAATGTGGTTTCCTGCACCAACACAAGTGCGAAAAGTGGTTTTTCAACACTAACACAAGTGCGAAAAGTGGTTTTTCAATGCTATCACAAGTGCAAAAAGTGTTTTTTCCACACTAATACAAGTGCAAAAGTGGTTTCCTGCACCAACACAAGTGCGACAAGTGGTTTTTCAACACTAACATAAGTGCGAAAAGTGGTTTTTCAACACTAACACAAGTGCGAAAAGTGGTTTTTCCACACGAATACAAGTGCAAAAGTGGTTTCCTGCACCAACACAAGTGCGAAAAGTGGTTTTTCAACACAAACACAAGTGCGAAAAGTGGTTTTTCAACACTATCACAAGTGCAAAAAGTGTTTTTTCCACACTAATACAAGTGCAAAAGTGGTTTCCTGCACCAACACAAGTGCGAAAAGTGGTTTTTCAACACTAACACAAGTGCGAAAAGTGGTTTTTCAACACTAACACAAGTGCGAAAAGTGTATTTTCCACACTAATACAAGTGCAAAAGTGGTTTCCTGCACCAACACAAGTGCGAAAAGTGGTTTTTCAACACTAACACAAGTGCGAAAAGTGGTTTTTCAACACTAACACAAGTGCGAAAAGTGGTTTTTTCCACACTAATACAAGCGCAAAAGTGGTTTCCTGCACCAACACAAGTGCGAAAAGTGGTTTTTCAACACTAACACAAGTGCGAAAAGTGGTTTTTCAACACTAACACAAGTGCGAAAAGTGTTTTTTCCACACTAATACAAGTGCAAAAGTGGTTTCCTGCACCAACACAAGTGCGAAAAGTGGTTTTTCAACACTAACACAAGTGCGAAAAGTGGGTTTTCAACACTAACACAAGTGCGAAAAGTGGTTTTTCAACACTAACACAAGTGCGAAAAGTGGTTTTTCAACACTAACACAAGTGCGAAAGTGGTTTTTCCACACTAATACAAGTGCAAAAGTGGTTTCCTGCACCAACACAAGTGCGAAAAGTGGTTTTTCAACACTAACACAAGTGCGAAAAGTGGTTTTTCAACACTAACACAAGTGCAAAAAGTGGTTTTTCCACACTAATAAAAGTGCAAAAGTGGTTTCCTGCACCAACACAAGTGCAAAAAGTGGTTTTTCAACACTAACACAAGTGCGAAAAGTGGTTTTTCAACACTATCACAAGTGCAAAAAGTGTTTTTTCCACACTAATACAAGTGCAAAAGTGCTTTCCTGCACCAACATAAGTGCAAAAAGTGGTTTTTCAACACTAACACAAGTGCGAAAAGTGGTTTTTCAACACTAACACAAGTGCGAAAAGTGGTTTTTCAACACTAACACAAGTGCGAAAAGTGGTTTTTCAACACTAACACAAGTGCGAAAAGTGGTTTTTCAACACTAACACAAGTGCGAAAAGTGGTTTTTCCACACTAATACAAGTGCAAAAGTGGTTTCCTGCACCAACACAAGTGCGAAAAGTGGTTTTTCAACACTAACACAAGTGCGAAAAGTGGTTTTTCAACACTAACACAAGTGCGAAAAGTGTTTTTTCCACACCAATACAAGTGCAAAAGTGGTTTCCTGCACCAACACAAGTGCGAAAAGTGGTTTTTCAACACTAACACAAGTGCGAAAAGTGGTTTTTCAACACTAACACAAGTGCGAAAAGTGGTTTTTCAACACTAACACAAGTGCGAAAAGTGGTTTTTCCACACTAATACAAGTGCAAAACTGGTTTCCTGCACCAACACAAGTCCGAAAAGTGGTTTTTCAACACTAACACAAGTGCAAAAAGTGGTTTTTCAACACTATCACAAGTGCAAAAAGTGTTTTTTCCACACTAATACAAGTGCAAAAGTGGTTTCCTGCACCAACACAAGTGCGAAAAGTGTTTTTTCAACACTAACACAAGTGCGAAAAGTGGTTTTTCAACACTAACACATGTGCGAAAAGTAGTTTTTCCATACTAGTACAAGTGCAAAAGTGGTTTCCTGCACCAACACAAGTGCGAAAAGTGGTTTTTCAACACTAACACAAGTGCGAAAAGTGGTTTTTCAACACTACCACAAGTGCAAAAAGTGTTTTTTCCACACTAATACAAGTGCAAAAGTGGTTTCCTGCACCAACACAAGTGGGAAAATTGTTTTTTCAACACTAACACAAGTGCGAAAAGTGGTTTTTCAACACGAACACAAGTGTGAAAAGTGGTTTTTCCACACTAATACAAGTGCAAAAGTGGTTTCCTGCACCAACACAAGTGCGAAAAGTGGTTTTTCAACACTAACACAAGTGCGTAAAGTGGTTTTTCAACACTATCACAAGTGCAAAAAGTGTTTTTCCACACTAATACAAGTGCAAAAGTGGTTTCCTGCACCAACACAAGTGCGAAAAGTGTTTTTTCAACACTAACACAAGTGCGAAAAGTGGTTTTTCAACACTAACACAAGTGCGAAAAGTGTTTTTTCCACACTAATACAAGTGCAAAAGTGGTTTCCTGCACCAACACAAGTGCGAAAAGTGGTTTTTCCACACTAACACAAGTGCGAAAAGTGGTTTTACAACACTAACACAAGTGCGAAAAGTGGTTTTTCAACACTAACACAAGTGCGAAAAGTGGTTTTTCCACACTAATACAAGTGCAAAAGTGGTTTCCTGCACCAACACAAGTGCGAAAAGTGGTTTTTCAACACTAACACAAGTGCGAAAAGTGGTTTTTCAACACTATCACAAGTGCAAAAAGTGTTTTTTCCACACTAATACAAGTGCAAAAGTGGTTTCCTGCACCAACACTAGTGCGAAAAGTGGTTTTTCAACACTAACACAAGTGCGAAAAGTGGTTTTTCAACACTATCACAAGTGCAAAAAGTGTTTTTTCCACACTAATACAAGTGCAAAAGTGGTTTCCTGCACCAACACAAGTGCGAAAAGTGGTTTTTCAACACTAACACAAGTGCGAAAAGTGGTTTTTCAACACTATCACAAGTGCAAAAAGTGTTTTTTCACACTAATACAAGTGCAAAAGTGGTATCCTGCACCAACACAAGTGCAAAAAGTGGTTTTTCAACACTATCACAAGTGCAAAAAGTGGTTTTTCCACACTAATACAAGTGCAAACGTGGTTTCCTGCACCAACACAAGTGCGAAAAGTGGTTTTTTAACATTAACACAAGTGCGAAAAGTGGTTTTTCAACACTAACACAAGTGCGAAAAGTGGTTTTTCAACACTAACACAAGTGCGAAAAGTGTTTTTTCAACACTAACACAAGTGCGAAAAGTGGTTTTTCCACACTAATACAAGTGCAAAAGTGGTTTCCTGCACCAAGACAAGTGCGAAAAGTGGTTTATCAACACTAACACAAGTGCGAAAAGTGGTTTTTCAACACTAACACAAGTGCAAAAAGTGGTTTTTCCACACTAATACAAGTGCAAAAGTGGTTTCCTGCACCAACACAAGTGCGAAAAGTGGTTTTTCAACACTAACACAAGTGCGAAAAGTGGTTTTTCAACACTAACACAAGTGCGAAAAGTGGTTTTTCCACACTAATACAAGTGCAAAAGTGTTTCCTGCACCAACACAAGTGCGAAAAGTGGTTTTTCAACACTAACAAGTGTTTCAACACTAACAAGTGTTTTTTCAACACTAACACAAGTGCGAAAAGTGGTTTTTCAACACTAACACAAGTGCGAAAAGTGGTTTTTCCAAACTAACACAAGTGCGAAATGTGGTTTTTCCACACTAATACAAGTGCGAAAAGTGGTTTTTTGAACACTAACACAAGTGCAAAAAGTGGTTTTTCAACACTAACACAAGTGCGAAAAGTGGTTTTCCACACGAATACAAGTGCAAATGTGGTTTCCTGCACCAACACAAGTGCGAAAAGTGGTTTTTCAACAATAACACAAGTGCGAAAAGTGGTTTTTCAACACTATCACAAGTGCAAAAAGTGTTTTTTCCACACTAATACAAGTGCAAAAGTGGTTTCCTGCACCAACACAAGTGCGAAAAGTGGTTTTTCAACGCTAACACAAGTGCGAAAAGTGGTTTTTCAACACTATCACAAGTGCAAAAATTGTTTTTTCCACACTAATACAAGTGCAAAAGTGGTTTCCTGCACCAACACAAGTGCGAAAAGTGGTTTTTCAACACTAACACAAGTGCGAAAAGTGGTTTTTCAACACTAACACAAGTGCGAAAAGTGGTTTTTCCACACTAATACAAGTGCAAAAGTGGTTTCCTGCACCAACACAAGTGCGAAAAGTGGTTTTTCAACACTAACACAAGTGCGAAAAGTGGTTTTTCAACAATATCACAAGTGCAAAAAGTGTTTTTTCCACACTAATACAAGTGCAAAAGTGGTTTCCTGCACCAACACAAGTGCGAAAAGTGGTTTTTCAACACTAACACAAGTGCGAAAAGTGGTTTTTCAACACTATCACAAGTGCAAAAAGTGTTTTTTCCACACTAATACAAGTGCAAAAGTGCTTTCCTGCACCAACACAAGTGCGAAAAGTGGTTTTTCAACACTAACACAAGTGCGAAAAGTGGTTTTTCAACACTAATACAAGTGCAAAAGTGGTTTCCTGCACCAACACAAGTGCGAAAAGTGGTTTTTCAACACTAACACAAGTGCGAAAAGTGGTTTTTCAACACTAACACAAGTGCAAAAAGTGGTTTTTCCACACTAATACAAGTGCAAAAGTGGTTTCCTGCACCAACACAAGTGCGAAAAGTGGTTTTTCAACACTAACACAAGTGCGAAAAGTGGTTTTTCAACACTATCACAAGTGCAAAAAGTGTTTTTTCCACACGATTACAAGTGCAAAAGTGGTTTCCTGCACCAACACAAGTGCGAAAAGTGGTTTTTCAACACAAACACAAGTGCGAAAAGTGGTTTTTCAACACTATCACAAGTGCAAAAAGTGTTTTTTCCACACTAATACAAGTGCAAAAGTGGTTTCCTGCACCAACACAAGTGCGAAAAGTGGTTTTTCAACACAAACACAAGTACGAAAAGTGGTTTTTCAACACTAACACAAGTGCGAAAAGTGTATTTTCCACACTAATACAAGTGCAAAAGTGGTTTCCTGCACCAACACAAGTGCGAAAAGTGGTTTTTCAACACTAACACAAGTGCGAAAAGTGGTTTTTCAAAACTAACACAAGTGCGAAAAGTGGTTTTTTCACACTAATACAAGTGCAAAAGTGTTTTCCTGCACCAACACAAGTGCGAAAAGTGGTTTTTCAACACTAACACAAGTGCGAAAAGTGGTTTTTCAACACTAACACAAGTGCGAAAAGTGGTTTTTCAACACTAACACAAGTGCGAAAAGTGTTTTTTCCACACCAATACAAGTGCAAAAGTGGTTTCCTGCACCAACACAAGTGCGAAAAGTGGTTTTTCAACACTAACACAAGTGCGAAAAGTGGTTTTTCAACACTAACACAAGTGCGAAAAGTGGTTTTTCAACACTAACACAAGTGCGAAAAGTGGTTTTTCCACACTAATACAAGTGCAAAAGTGGTTTCCTGCACCAACACAAGTGCGAAAAGTGGTTTTTCAACACTAACACAAGTGCGAAAAGTGGTTTTTCAACACTATCACAAGTGCAAAAAGTGTTTTTTCCACACTAATACAAGTGCAAAAGTGGTTTCCTGCACCAACACAAGTGCGAAAAGTGTTTTTTCAACACTAACACAAGTGCGAAAAGTGGTTTTTCAACACTAACACAAGTGCGAAAAGTAGTTTTTCCATACTAGTACAAGTGCAAAAGTGGTTTCCTGCACCAACACAAGTGCGAAAAGTGGTTTTTCAACACTAACACAAGTGCGAAAAGTGGTTTTTCAACACTATCACAAGTGCAAAAAGTATTTTTTCCACACTAATACAAGTGCAAAAGTGGTTTCCTGCACCAATACAAGTGCGAAAATGGTTTTTTCAACACTAACACAAGTGCGAAAAGTGGTTTTACAACACTAACACAAGTGCGAAAAGTGGTTTTTCAACACTAACACAAGTGCGAAAAGTGGTTTTGCCACACTAATACAAGTGCAAAAGTGGTTTCCTGCACCAACACAAGTGCGAAAAGTGGTTTTTCAACACTAACACAAGTGCGAAAAGTGGTTTTTCAACACTATCACAAGTGCAAAAAGTGTTTTTTCCACACTAATACAAGTGCAAAAGTGGTTTCCTGCACCAACACTAGTGCGAAAAGTGGTTTTTCAACACTAACACAAGTGCGAAAAGTGGTTTTTCAACACTATCACAAGTGCAAAAAGTGTTTTTTCCACACTAATACAAGTGCAAAAGTGGTTTCCTGCACCAACACAAGTGCAAAAAGTGGTTTTTCAACACTAACACAAGTGCGAAAAGTGGTTTTTCAACACTATCACAAGTGCAAAAAGTGTTTTTTCACACTAATACAAGTGCAAAAGTGGTATCCTGCACTAACACAAGTGCAAAAAGTGGTTTTTCAACACTATCACAAGTGCAAAAAGTGGTTTTTCCACACTAATACAAGTGCAAACGTGGTTTCCTGCACCAACACAAGTGCGAAAAATGGTTTTTTAACACTAACACAAGTGCGAAAAGTGGTTTTCAACACTAACACAAGTGCGAAAAGTGGTTTTTCAACACTAACACAAGTGCGAAAAGTGGTTTTTCCACACTAATACAAGTGCAAAAGTGTTTCCTGCACCAACACAAGTGCGAAAAGTGGTTTTTCAACACTAACAAGTGTTTCAACACTAACAAGTGTTTTTTCAACACTAACACAAGTGCGAAAAGTGGTTTTTCAACACTAACACAAGTGCGAAAAGTGGTTTTTCCAAACTAACACAAGTGCGAAATGTGGTTTTTCCACACTAATACAAGTGCGAAAAGTGGTTTTTTGAACACTAACACAAGTGCAAAAAGTGGTTTTTCAACACTAACACAAGTGCGAAAAGTGGTTTTCCACACGAATACAAGTGCAAATGTGGTTTCCTGCACCAACACAAGTGCGAAAAGTGGTTTTTCAACAATAACACAAGTGCGAAAAGTGGTTTTTCAACACTATCACAAGTGCAAAAAGTGTTTTTTCCACACTAATACAAGTGCAAAAGTGGTTTCCTGCACCAACACAAGTGCGAAAAGTGGTTTTTCAACGCTAACACAAGTGCGAAAAGTGGTTTTTCAACACTATCACAAGTGCAAAAATTGTTTTTTCCACACTAATACAAGTGCAAAAGTGGTTTCCTGCACCAACACAAGTGCGAAAAGTGGTTTTTCAACACTAACACAAGTGCGAAAAGTGGTTTTTCAACACTAACACAAGTGCGAAAAGTGGTTTTTCCACACTAATACAAGTGCAAAAGTGGTTTCCTGCACCAACACAAGTGCGAAAAGTGGTTTTTCAACACTAACACAAGTGCGAAAAGTGGTTTTTCAACAATATCACAAGTGCAAAAAGTGTTTTTTCCACACTAATACAAGTGCAAAAGTGGTTTCCTGCACCAACACAAGTGCGAAAAGTGGTTTTTCAACACTAACACAAGTGCGAAAAGTGGTTTTTCAACACTATCACAAGTGCAAAAAGTGTTTTTTCCACACTAATACAAGTGCAAAAGTGCTTTCCTGCACCAACACAAGTGCGAAAAGTGGTTTTTCAACACTAACACAAGTGCGAAAAGTGGTTTTTCAACACTAATACAAGTGCAAAAGTGGTTTCCTGCACCAACACAAGTGCGAAAAGTGGTTTTTCAACACTAACACAAGTGCGAAAAGTGGTTTTTCAACACTAACACAAGTGCAAAAAGTGGTTTTTCCACACTAATACAAGTGCAAAAGTGGTTTCCTGCACCAACACAAGTGCGAAAAGTGGTTTTTCAACACTAACACAAGTGCGAAAAGTGGTTTTTCAACACTATCACAAGTGCAAAAAGTGTTTTTTCCACACGATTACAAGTGCAAAAGTGGTTTCCTGCACCAACACAAGTGCGAAAAGTGGTTTTTCAACACAAACACAAGTGCGAAAAGTGGTTTTTCAACACTATCACAAGTGCAAAAAGTGTTTTTTCCACACTAATACAAGTGCAAAAGTGGTTTCCTGCACCAACACAAGTGCGAAAAGTGGTTTTTCAACACAAACACAAGTACGAAAAGTGGTTTTTCAACACTAACACAAGTGCGAAAAGTGTATTTTCCACACTAATACAAGTGCAAAAGTGGTTTCCTGCACCAACACAAGTGCGAAAAGTGGTTTTTCAACACTAACACAAGTGCGAAAAGTGGTTTTTCAAAACTAACACAAGTGCGAAAAGTGGTTTTTTCACACTAATACAAGTGCAAAAGTGTTTTCCTGCACCAACACAAGTGCGAAAAGTGGTTTTTCAACACTAACACAAGTGCGAAAAGTGGTTTTTCAACACTAACACAAGTGCGAAAAGTGGTTTTTCAACACTAACACAAGTGCGAAAAGTGTTTTTTCCACACCAATACAAGTGCAAAAGTGGTTTCCTGCACCAACACAAGTGCGAAAAGTGGTTTTTCAACACTAACACAAGTGCGAAAAGTGGTTTTTCAACACTAACACAAGTGCGAAAAGTGGTTTTTCAACACTAACACAAGTGCGAAAAGTGGTTTTTCCACACTAATACAAGTGCAAAAGTGGTTTCCTGCACCAACACAAGTGCGAAAAGTGGTTTTTCAACACTAACACAAGTGCGAAAAGTGGTTTTTCAACACTATCACAAGTGCAAAAAGTGTTTTTTCCACACTAATACAAGTGCAAAAGTGGTTTCCTGCACCAACACAAGTGCGAAAAGTGTTTTTTCAACACTAACACAAGTGCGAAAAGTGGTTTTTCAACACTAACACAAGTGCGAAAAGTAGTTTTTCCATACTAGTACAAGTGCAAAAGTGGTTTCCTGCACCAACACAAGTGCGAAAAGTGGTTTTTCAACACTAACACAAGTGCGAAAAGTGGTTTTTCAACACTATCACAAGTGCAAAAAGTGTTTTTTCCACACTAATACAAGTGCAAAAGTGGTTTCCTGCACCAATACAAGTGCGAAAATGGTTTTTTCAACACTAACACAAGTGCGAAAAGTGGTTTTACAACACTAACACAAGTGCGAAAAGTGGTTTTTCAACACTAACACAAGTGCGAAAAGTGGTTTTGCCACACTAATACAAGTGCAAAAGTGGTTTCCTGCACCAACACAAGTGCGAAAAGTGGTTTTTCAACACTAACACAAGTGCGAAAAGTGGTTTTTCAACACTATCACAAGTGCAAAAAGTGTTTTTTCCACACTAATACAAGTGCAAAAGTGGTTTCCTGCACCAACACTAGTGCGAAAAGTGGTTTTTCAACACTAACACAAGTGCGAAAAGTGGTTTTTCAACACTATCACAAGTGCAAAAAGTGTTTTTTCCACACTAATACAAGTGCAAAAGTGGTTTCCTGCACCAACACAAGTGCAAAAAGTGGTTTTTCAACACTAACACAAGTGCGAAAAGTGGTTTTTCAACACTATCACAAGTGCAAAAAGTGTTTTTTCACACTAATACAAGTGCAAAAGTGGTATCCTGCACTAACACAAGTGCAAAAAGTGGTTTTTCAACACTATCACAAGTGCAAAAAGTGGTTTTTCCACACTAATACAAGTGCAAACGTGGTTTCCTGCACCAACACAAGTGCGAAAAATGGTTTTTTAACACTAACACAAGTGCGAAAAGTGGTTTTTCAACACTAACACAAGTGCGAAAAGTGGTTTTTCAACACTAACACAAGTGCGAAAAGTGGTTTTTCAACACTAACACAAGTGCGAAAAGTGGTTTTTCCACACTAATGCAAGTGCAAAAGTGGTTTCCTGCACCAACACAAGTGCGAAAAGTGGTTTTTCAACACTAACACAAGTGCGAAAAGTGGTTTTTCAACACTATCACAAGTGCAAAAAGTGTTTTTTCCACACTAATACAAGTGTAATAGTGGTTTCCTGCACCAACACAAGTGCGAAAAGTGGTTTTTCAACACTAACACAAGTGCGAAAAGTGGTTTTTCAACACTATCACAAGTGCAAAAAGTGTTTTTTCACACTAATACAAGTGCAAAAGTGGTTTCCTGCACCAACACAAGTGCAAAAAGCGGTTTTTAAACACTATCACAAGTGCAAAAAGTGGTTTTTCCACACTAATACAAGTGCAAACGTGGTTTCCTGCACCAACACAAGTGCGAAAAGTGGTTTTTTAACACTAACACAAGTGCGAAAAGTGGTTTTTCAACACTAACACAATTGCGAAAAGTGGTTTTTCAACACTAACACAAGTGCGAAAAGTGGTTTTTCAACACTAACACAATTGCGAAAAGTGGTTTTTCCACACTAATACAAGTGCAAAAGTGGTTTCCTGCACCAACACAAGTGCGAAAAGTGGTTTTTCAACACTAACACAAGTGCGAAAAGTGGTTTTTCAACACTAACACAAGTGCAAAAAGTGGTTTTTCCACACTAATACAAGTGCAAAAGTGGTTTCCTGCACCAACACAAGTGCGAAATGTGGTTTTTCAACACTAACACAAGTGCGAAAAGTGGTTTTTCAACACTAACACAAGTGCGAAAAGTGGTTTTTCCACACTAATACAAGTGCAAAAGTGGTTTCCTGCACCAACACAAGTGCGAAAAGTGGTTTTTCAACACTAACACAAGTGCGAAAAGTGTTTTTTCAACACTAACACAAGTGCGAAAAGTGGTTTTTCAACACTAACACAAGTGCGAAAAGTGGTTTTTCCAAACTAACACAAGTGCGAAATGTGGTTTTTCCACACTAATACAATTGCGAAAAGTGGTTTTTTGAACACTAACACAAGTGCAAAAAGTGGTTTTTCAACACTAACACAAGTGCGAAAAGTGGTTTTCCACATGAATACAAGTGCAAATGTGGTTTCCTGCACCAACACAAGTGCGAAAAGTGGTTTTTCAACACTAACACAAGTGCGAAAAGTGGTTTTTCAATGCTATCACAAGTGCAAAAAGTGTTTTTTCCACACTAATACAAGTGCAAAAGTGGTTTCCTGCACCAACACAAGTGCGACAAGTGGTTTTTCAACACTAACATAAGTGCGAAAAGTGGTTTTTCAACACTAACACCAGTGCGAAAAGTGGTTTTTCCACACGAATACAAGTGCAAAAGTGGTTTCCTGCACCAACACAAGTGCGAAAAGTGGTTTTTCAACACAAACACAAGTGCGAAAAGTGGTTTTTCAACACTATCACAAGTGCAAAAAGTGTTTTTTCCACACTAATACAAGTGCAAAAGTGGTTTCCTGCACCAACACAAGTGCGAAAAGTGGTTTTTCAACACTAACACAAGTGCGAAAAGTGGTTTTTCAACACTAACACAAGTGCGAAAAGTGTATTTTCCACACTAATACAAGTGCAAAAGTGGTTTCCTGCACCAACACAAGTGCGAAAAGTGGTTTTTCAACACTAACACAAGTGCGAAAAGTGGTTTTTCAACACTAACACAAGTGCGAAAAGTGGTTTTTTCCACACTAATACAAGCGCAAAAGTGGTTTCCTGCACCAACACAAGTGCGAAAAGTGGTTTTTCAACACTAACACAAGTGCGAAAAGTGGTTTTTCAACACTAACACAAGTGCGAAAAGTGTTTTTTCCACACTAATACAAGTGCAAAAGTGGTTTCCTGCACCAACACAAGTGCGAAAAGTGGTTTTTCAACACTAACACAAGTGCGAAAAGTGGGTTTTCAACACTAACACAAGTGCGAAAAGTGGTTTTTCAACACTAACACAAGTGCGAAAAGTGGTTTTTCAACACTAACACAAGTGCGAAAAGTGGTTTTTCCACACTAATACAAGTGCAAAAGTGGTTTCCTGCACCAACACAAGTGCGAAAAGTGGTTTTTCAACACTAACACAAGTGCGAAAAGTGGTTTTTCAACACTAACACAAGTGCGAAAAGTGGTTTTTCCACACTAATACAAGTGCAAAAGTGGTTTCCTGCACCAACACAAGTGCAAAAAGTGGTTTTTCAACACTAACACAAGTGCGAAAAGTGGTTTTTCAACACTATCACAAGTGCAAAAAGTGTTTTTTCCACACTAATACAAGTGCAAAAGTGCTTTCCTGCACCAACATAAGTGCAAAAAGTGGTTTTTCAACACTAACACAAGTGCGAAAAGTGGTTTTTCAACACTAACACAAGTGCGAAAAGTGGTTTTTCAACACTAACACAAGTGCGAAAAGTGGTTTTTCAACACTAACACAAGTGCGAAAAGTGGTTTTTCAACACTAACACAAGTGCGAAAAGTGGTTTTTCAACACTATCACAAGTGCAAAAAAAATTTTTTCCACACTAATACAAGTGCAAAAGTGGTGTCCTGCACCAACACAAGTGCGAAAAGTGGTTTTTCAACACTAACACAAGTGCGAAAAGTGGTTTTTCCACACTAATACAAGGGCAAAAGTGGTTTCCTGCACCAACACAAGTGCGAAAAGTGGTTTTTCAACACTAACACAAGTGCGAAAAGTGGTTTTTCAACACTAACACAAGTGCGAAAAGTGGTTTTTCAACACTAACACAAGTGCGAAAAGTGGTTTTTCCACACTAATACAAGTGCAAAACTGGTTTCCTGCACCAACACAAGTGCGAAAAGTGGTTTTTCAACACTAACACAAGTGCAAAAAGTGGTTTTTCAACACTATCACAAGTGCAAAAAGTGTTTTTTCCACACTAATACAAGTGCAAAAGTGGTTTCCTGCACCAACACAAGTGCGAAAAGTGTTTTTTCAACACTAACACAAGTGCGAAAAGTGGTTTTTCAACACTAACACAAGTGCGAAAAGTAGTTTTTCCATACTAGTACAAGTGCAAAAGTGGTTTCCTGCACCAACACAAGTGCGAAAAGTGGTTTTTCAACACTAACACAAGTGCGAAAAGTGGTTTTTCAACACTACCACAAGTGCAAAAAGTGTTTTTTCCACACTAATACAAGTGCAAAAGTGGTTTCCTGCACCAACACAAGTGGGAAAAGTGTTTTTTCAACACTAACACAAGTGCGAAAAGTGGTTTTTCAACACGAACACAAGTGTGAAAAGTGGTTTTTCCACACTAATACAAGTGCAAAAGTGGTTTCCTGCACCAACACAAGTGCGAAAAGTGGTTTTTCAACACTAACACAAGTGCGTAAAGTGGTTTTTCAACACTATCACAAGTGCAAAAAGTGTTTTTCCACACTAATACAAGTGCAAAAGTGGTTTCCTGCACCAACACAAGTGCGAAAAGTGTTTTTTCAACACTAACACAAGTGCGAAAAGTGGTTTTTCAACACTAACACAAGTGCGAAAAGTGTTTTTTCCACACTAATACAAGTGCAAAAGTGGTTTCCTGCACCAACACAAGTGCGAAAAGTGGTTTTTCCACACTAACACAAGTGCGAAAAGTGGTTTTACAACACTAACACAAGTGCGAAAAGTGGTTTTTCAACACTAACACAAGTGCGAAAAGTGGTTTTTCCACACTAATACAAGTGCAAAAGTGGTTTCCTGCACCAACACAAGTGCGCAAAGTGGTTTTTCAACACTAACACAAGTGCGAAAAGTGGTTTTTCAACACTATCACAAGTGCAAAAAGTGTTTTTTCCACACTAATACAAGTGCAAAAGTGGTTTCCTGCACCAACACTAGTGCGAAAAGTGGTTTTTCAACACTAACACAAGTGCGAAAAGTGTTTTTTCCACACTAATACAAGTGCAAAAGTGGTTTCCTGCACCAACACTAGTGCGAAAAGTGGTTTTTCAACACTATCACAAGTGCAAAAAGTGTTTTTTCCACACTAATACAAGTGCAAAAGTGGTTTCCTGCACCAACACTAGTGCGAAAAGTGGTTTTTCAACACTATCACAAGTGCAAAAAGTGTTTTTTCCACACTAATACAAGTGCAAAAGTGGTTTCCTGCACCAACACTAGTGCGAAAAGTGGTTTTTCAACACTATCACAAGTGCAAAAAGTGTTTTTTCCACACTAATACAAGTGCAAAAGTGGTTTCCTGCACCAACACAAGTGCGAAAAGTGGTTTTTCAACACTAACACAAGTGCGAAAAGTGGTTTTTCAACACTAACACAAGTGCGAAAAGTGGTTTTTCAACACTATCACAAGTGCAAAAAGTGTTTTTTCACACTAATACAAGTGCAAAAGTGGTATCCTGCACCAACACAAGTGCAAAAAGTGGTTTTTCAACACTATCACAAGTGCAAAAAGTGGTTTTTCCACACTAATACAAGTGCAAACGTGGTTTCCTGCACCAACACAAGTGCGAAAAGTGGTTTTTTAACACTAACACAAGTGCGAAAAGTGGTTTTTCAACACTAACACAAGTGCGAAAAGTGGTTTTTCAACACTAACACAAGTGCGAAAAGTGTTTTTTCAACACTAACACAAGTGCGAAAAGTGGTTTTTCCACACTAATACAAGTGCAAAAGTGGTTTCCTGCACCAACACAAGTGCGAAAAGTGGTTTTTCAACACTAACACAAGTGCGAAAAGTGGTTTTTCAACACTAACACAAGTGCAAAAAGTGGTTTTTCCACACTAATACAAGTGCAAAAGTGGTTTCCTGCACCAACACAAGTGCGAAAAGTGGTTTTTCAACACTAACACAAGTGCGAAAAGTGGTTTTTCAACACTAACACAAGTGCGAAAAGTGGTTTTTCCACACTAATACAAGTGCAAAAGTGTTTCCTGCACCAACACAAGTGCGAAAAGTGGTTTTTCAACACTAACAAGTGTTTCAACACTAACAAGTGTTTTTTCAACACTAACACAAGTGCAAAAAGTGGTTTTTCAACACTAACACAAGTGCGAAAAGTGGTTTTTCCAAACTAACACAAGTGCGAAATGTGGTTTTTCCACACTAATACAAGTGCGAAAAGTGGTTTTTTGAACACTAACACAAGTGCAAAAAGTGGTTTTTCAACACTAACACAAGTGCGAAAAGTGGTTTTCCACACGAATACAAGTGCAAATGTGGTTTCCTGCACCAACACAAGTGCGAAAAGTGGTTTTTCAACAATAACACAAGTGCGAAAAGTGGTTTTTCAACACTATCACAAGTGCAAAAAGTGTTTTTTCCACACTAATACAAGTGCAAAAGTGCTTTCCTGCACCAACACAAGTGCGAAAAGTGGTCTTTCAACGCTAACACAAGTGCGAAAAGTGGTTTTTCAACACTATCACAATTGCAAAAATTGTTTTTTCCACACTAATACAAGTGCAAAAGTGGTTTCCTGCACCAACACAAGTGCGAAAAGTGGTTTTTCAACACTAACACAAGTGCGAAAAGTGGTTTTTCAACACTAACACAAGTGCGAAAAGTGGTTTTTCCACACTAATACAAGTGCAAAAGTGGTTTCCTGCACCAACACAAGTGCGAAAGTGGTTTTTCAACACTAACACAAGTGCGAAAAGTGGTTTTTCAACAATATCACAAGTGCAAAAAGTGTTTTTTCCACACTAATACAAGTGCAAAAGTGGTTTCCTGCACCAACACAAGTGCGAAAAGTGGTTTTTCAACACTAACACAAGTGCGAAAAGTGGTTTTTCAACACTATCACAAGTGCAAAAAGTGTTTTTTCCACACTAATACAAGTGCAAAAGTGCTTTCCTGCACCAACACAAGTGCGAAAAGTGGTTTTTCAACACTAACACAAGTGCGAAAAGTGGTTTTTCAACACTAATACAAGTGCAAAAGTGGTTTCCTGCACCAACACAAGTGCGAAAAGTGGTTTTTCAACACTAACACAAGTGCGAAAAGTGGTTTTTCAACACTAACACAAGTGCAAAAAGTGGTTTTTCCACACTAATACAAGTGCAAAAGTGGTTTCCTGCACCAACACAAGTGCGAAAAGTGGTTTTTCAACACTAACACAAGTGCGAAAAGTGGTTTTTCAACACTATCACAAGTGCAAAAAGTGTTTTTTCCACACTAATACAAGTGCAAAAGTGGTTTCCTGCACCAACGCAAGTGCGAAATGTGGTTTTTCAACACTAACACAAGTGCGAAAAGTGGTTTTTCCACACTAATACAAGTGCAAAAGTGGTTTCTTGCACCAACACAAGTGCGAAAAGTGGTTTTTCAACACTAACACAAGTGCGAAAAGTGGTTTTTCAACACTAACACAAGTGCGAAAAGTGGTTTTTCAACACTAACACAACTGCGAAAAGTGGTTTTTCCACACTAATACAAGTGCAAAAGTGGTTTCCTGCACCAACACAAGTGCGAAAAGTGGTTTTTCAACACCAACACAAGTGCGAAAAGTGGTTTTTCAACACTAACACAAGTGCGAAAAGTGGTTTTTCCACACTAACACAAGTGCGAAAAGTGGTTTTTCCACACTAATACAAGTGCAAAAGTGGTTTCCTGCACCAACACAAGTGCGAAAAGTGGTTTTTCAACACTAACACAAGTGCGAAAAGTGGTTTTTCAACACTATCACAAGTGCAAAAAGTGTTTTTTCCACACTAATACAAGTGCAAAAGTGGTTTCCTGCACCAACACAAGAGCGAAAAGTGGTTTTTCAACACTAACACAAGTGCAAAAAGTGGTTTTTCAACACTAACACAAGTGCAAAAAGTGGTTTTTCCACACTAATACAAGTGCAAAAGTGGTTTCCTGCACCAACACAAGTGCGAAAAGTGGTTTTTCAACACTAACACAAGTGCGAAAAGTGGTTTTTCAACACTATCACAAGTGCAAAAAGTGTTTTTTCCACACTAATACAAGTGCAAAAGTGGTTTCCTGGACCAACACAAGTGCGAAAAGTGGTTTTTCAACACTAACACAAGTGTGAAAAGTGGTTTTTCAACACTATCACAAGTGCAAAAAGTGTTTTTTCCACACTAATACAAGTGCAAAAGTGGTTTCCTGCACCAACACAAGTGCGAAAAGTGGTTTTTCAACACTAACACAAGTGCGAAAAGTGGTTTTTCCACACTAATACAAGTGCAAAAGTGGTTTCCTGCACCAACACAAGTGCGAAAAGTGTTTTTTCAACACTAACACAAGTGCGAAAAGTGGTTTTTCAACACTAACACAAGTGCAAAAAGTGGTTTTTCCACACTAATACAAGTGCAAAAGTGGTTTCCTGCACCAACACAAGTGCGAAAAGTGGTTTTTCAACACTAACACAAGTGCGAAAAGTGGATTTTCAACACTATCACAAGTGCAAAAAGTGTTTTTTCCACACTAATACAAGTGCAAAAGTGGTTTCCTGCACCAACACAAGTGCGAAAAGTGGTTTTTCAACACTAACACAAGTGCGAAAAGTGGTTTTTCCACACTAATACAAGTGCAAAAGTGGTTTCCTGCACCAACACAAGTGCGAAAAGTGGTTTTTCAACACTAACACAAGTGCGAAAAGTGGTTTTTCAACACTAACACAAGTGCGAAAAGTGGTTTTTCAACACTATCACAAGTGCAAAAAGTGTTTTTTCCACACTAATACAAGGGCAAAAGTGGTTTCCTGCACCAACACAAGTGCGAAAAGTGGTTTTTCAACACTAACACAAGTGCGAAAAGTGGTTTTTCAACACTAACACAAGTGCGAAAAGTGGTTTTTCAACACTAACACAAGTACGACAAAGTAGTTTTTCCACACTAAGACAAGTGCAAAAGTGATTTCCTGCACCAACACAAGTGCAAAAAGTGGTTTTTCAACACTAACACAAGTGCGAAAAGTGGTTTTTCAACACTATCACAAGTGCAAAAAGTGTTTTTTCCACACAAATACAAGTGCAAAAGTGGTTTCCTGCACCAACACAAGTGCGAAAAGTGGTTTTTCAACACTAACACAAGTGCGAAAAGTGGTTTTTCAACACTAACACTACTGCGAAAAGTGGTTTTTCCACACTAATACAAGTGCAAAAGTGGTTTCCTGCACCAACACAAGTGCGAAAAGTGGTTTTTCAACACTAACACAAGTGCGAAAAGTGGTTTTTCAACACTATCACAAGTGCAAAAAGTGTTTTTTCCACACTAATACAAGTGCAAAAGTGGTTTCCTGCACCAACACAAGTGCGAAAAGTGGTTTTTCAACACCAACACAAGTGCGAAAAGTGGTTTTTCAACACTAACACAAGTGCGAAAAGTGGTTTTTCCACACTAATACAAGTGCAAAAGTGGTTTCCTGCACCAACACAAGTGCGAAAAGTGGTTTTTCAACACCAACACAAGTGCGAAAAGTGGTTTTTCAACACTAACACAAGTGCGAAAAGTGGTTTTTCCACACTAATACAAGTGCAAAAGTGGTTTCCTGCACCAACACAAGTGCGAAAAGTGGTTTTTCAACACTAACACAAGTGCGAAAAGTGGTTTTTCAACAATATCACAAGTGCAAAAAGTGTTTTTTCCACACTAATACAAGTGCAAAAGTGGTTTCCTGCACCAACATAAGTGCAAAAGTGGTTTTTCAACACTAACACAAGTGCGAAAAGTGGTTTTTCAACACTAACACAAGTGCAAAAAGTGGTTTTTCAACACTATCACAAGTGCAAAAAGTGTTTTTTCCACACTAATACAAGTGCAAAAGTGGTTTCCTGCACCAACACAAGTGCGAAAAGTGGTTTTTCAACAATAACACAAGTGCGAAAAGTGGTTTTTCAACACTATCACAAGTGCAAAAAGTGTTTTTTCCACACTAATACAAGTGCAAAAGTGGTTTCCTGCACCAACACAAGTGCGAAAAGTGGTTTTTCAACACTAACACAAGTGCGAAAAGTGGTTTTTCAACACTATCACAAGTGCAAAAATTGTTTTTTCCACACTAATACAAGTGCAAAAGTGGTGTCCTGCACCAACACAAGTGCGAAAAGTGGTTTTTCAACACTAACACAAGTGCGAAAAGTGGTTTTTCCACACTAATACAAGGGCAAAAGTGGTTTCCTGCACCAACACAAGTGCGAAAAGTGGTTTTTCAACACTAACACAAGTGCGAAAAGTGGTTTTTCAACACTAACACAAGTGCGAAAAGTGGTTTTTCCACACTAATACAAGTGCTAAAGTGGTTTCCTGCACCAACACAAGTGCGAAAAGTGGTTTTTCAACACTAACACAAGTGCGAAAAGTGGTTTTTCAACAATATCACAAGTGCGAAAAGTGGTTTTTCAACACTAACACAAGTGCGAAAAGTGTATTTTCCACACTAATACAAGTGCAAAAGTGGTTTCCTGCACCAACACAAGTGCGAAAAGTGGTTTTTCAACACTAACACAAGTGCGAAAAGTGGTTTTTCAACACTAACACAAGTGCGAAAAGTGGTTTTTTCCCACACTAATACAAGCGCAAAAGTGGTTTCCTGCACCAACACAAGTGCGAAAAGTGGTTTTTCAACACTAACACAAGTGCGAAAAGTGGTTTTTCAACACTAACACAAGTGCGAAAAGTGTTTTTTCAACACTAACACAAGTACGAAAAGTAGTTTTTCCACACTAATACAAGTGCAAAAGTGGTTTCCTGCACCAACACAGGTGCGAAAAGTGGTTTTTCAACACCAACACAAGTGCGAAAAGTGGTTTTTCAACACTAACACAAGTGCGAAAAGTGGTTTTTCCACACTAATACAAGTGCAAAAGTGGTTTCCTGCACCAACACAAGTGCGAAAAGTGGTTTTTCAACACCAACACAAGTGCGAAAAGTGGTTTTTCAACACTAACACAAGTGCGAAAAGTGGTTTTTCCACACTAATACAAGTGCAAAAGTGGTTTCCTGCACCAACACAAGTGCGAAAAGTGGTTTTTCAACACCAACACAAGTGCGAAAAGTGGTTTTTCAACACTAACACAAGTGCGAAAAGTGGTTTTTCCACACTAATACAAGTGCAAAAGTGGTTTCCTGCACCAACACAAGTGCGAAAAGTGGTTTTTCAACACTAACACAAGTGCGAAAAGTGGTTTTTCAACAATATCACAAGTGCAAAAAGTGTTTTTTCCACACTAATACAAGTGCAAAAGTGGTTTCCTGCACCAACATAAGTGCAAAAGTGGTTTTTCAACACTAACACAAGTGCGAAAAGTGGTTTTTCAACACTAACACAAGTGCAAAAAGTGGTTTTTCAACACTATCACAAGTGCAAAAAGTGTTTTTTCCACACTAATACAAGTGCAAAAGTGGTTTCCTGCACCAACACAAGTGCGAAAAGTGGTTTTTCAACAATAACACAAGTGCGAAAAGTGGTTTTTCAACACTATCACAAGTGCAAAAAGTGTTTTTCCACACTAATACAAGTGCAAAAGTGGTTTCCTGCACCAACACAAGTGCGAAAAGTGGTTTTTCAACACTAACACAAGTGCGAAAAGTGGTTTTTCAACACTATCACAAGTGCAAAAATTGTTTTATCCACACTAATACAAGTGCAAAAGTGGTGTCCTGCACCAACACAAGTGCGAAAAGTGGTTTTTCAACACTAACACAAGTGCGAAAAGTGGTTTTTCCACACTAATACAAGTGCAAAAGTGGTTTCCTGCACCAACACAAGTGCGAAAAGTGGTTTTTCAACACTAACACAAGTGCGAAAAGTGGTTTTTCAACACTAACACAAGTGCGAAAAGTGGTTTTTCCACACTAATACAAGTGCTAAAGTGGTTTCCTGCACCAACACAAGTGCGAAAAGTGGTTTTTCAACACTAACACAAGTGCGAAAAGTGGTTTTTCAACAATATCACAAGTGCAAAAAGTGTTTTTTCCACACTAATACAAGTGCAAAAGTGGTTTCCTGCACCAACACAAGTGCGAAAAGTGGTTTTTCAACACTAACACAAGTGCGAAAAGTGGTTTTTCAACACTAACACAAGTGCGAAAAGTGTATTTTCCACACTAATACAAGTGCAAAAGTGGTTTCCTGCACCAACACAAGTGCGAAAAGTGGTTTTTCAACACTAACACAAGTGCGAAAAGTGGTTTTTCAACACTAACACAAGTGCGAAAAGTGGTTTTTTCCACACTAATACAAGCGCAAAAGTGGTTTCCTGCACCAACACAAGTGCGAAAAGTGGTTTTTCAACATTAACACAAGTGCGAAAAGTGGTTTTTCAACACTAACACAAGTGCGAAAAGTGTTTTTTCCACACTAATACAAGTGCAAAAGTGGTTTCCTGCACCAACACAAGTGCGAAAAGTGGTTTTTCAACACTAACACAAGTGCGAAAAGTGGGTTTTCAACACTAACACAAGTGCGAAAAGTGGTTTTTCAACACTAACACAAGTGCGAAAAGTGGTTTTTCAACACTAACACAAGTGCGAAAAGTGGTTTTTCCACACTAATACAAGTGCAAAAGTGGTTTCCTGCACCAACACAAGTGCGAAAAGTGGTTTTTCAACACTAACACAAGTGCGAAAAGTGGTTTTTCAACACTAACACAAGTGCGAAAAGTGGTTTTTCCACACTAATACAAGTGCAAAAGTGGTTTCCTGCACCAACACAAGTGCAAAAAGTGGTTTTTCAACACTAACACAAGTGCGAAAAGTGGTTTTTCAACACTAACACAAGTGCGAAAAGTGGTTTTTCCACACTAATACAAGGGCAAAAGTGGTTTCCTGCACCAACACAAGTGCGAAAAGTGGTTTTTCAACACTAACACAAGTGCGAAAAGTGGTTTTTCAACATGAACACAAGTGCGAAAAGTGGTTTTTCCACACTAATACAAGTGCTAAAGTGGTTTCCTGCACCAACACAAGTGCGAAAAGTGGTTTTTCAACACTAACACAAGTGCGAAAAGTGGTTTTTCAACAATATCACAAGTGCAAAAAGTGTTTTTTCCACACTAATACAAGTGCAAAAGTGGTTTCCTGCACCAACACAAGTGCGAAAAGTGGTTTTTCAACACTAACACAAGTGCGAAAAGTGGTTTTTCAACACTAACACAAGTGCGAAAAGTGTATTTTCCACACTAATACAAGTGCAAAAGTGGTTTCCTGCACCAACACAAGTGCGAAAAGTGGTTTTTCAACACTAACACAAGTGCGAAAAGTGGTTTTTCAACACTAACACAAGTGCGAAAAGTGGTTTTTTCCACACTAATACAAGCGCAAAAGTGGTTTCCTGCACCAACACAAGTGCGAAAAGTGGTTTTTCAACACTAACACAAGTGCGAAAAGTGGTTTTTCAACACTAACACAAGTGCGAAAAGTGGTTTTTCAACACTAACACAAGTACGAAAAGTAGTTTTTCCACACTAATACAAGTGCAAAAGTGGTTTCCTGCACCAACACAAGTGCGAAAAGTGGTTTTTCAACACCAACACAAGTGTGAAAAGTGGTTTTTCAACACTAACACAAGTGCGAAAAGTGGTTTTTCCACACTAATACAAGTGCAAAAGTGGTTTCCTGCA
Source organism: Myxine glutinosa (assembly GCF_964187855.1). NCBI lineage: Eukaryota > Metazoa > Chordata > Myxini > Myxiniformes > Myxinidae > Myxine > Myxine glutinosa. The sequence goes on along the minus strand of NW_027616810.1, from coordinate 159,602 downwards.
CCAACACAAGTGCGAAAAGTGGTTTTTCAACACCAACACAAGTGCGAAAAGTGGTTTTTCAACACTAACACAAGTGCGAAAAGTGGTTTTTCCACACTAATACAAGTGCAAAAGTGGTTTCCTGCACCAACACAAGTGCGAAAAGTGGTTTTTCAACACCAACACAAGTGCGAAAAGTGGTTTTTCAACACTAACACAAGTGCGAAAAGTGGTTTTTCCACACTAATACAAGTGCAAAAGTGGTTTCCTGCACCAACACAAGTGCGAAAAGTGGTTTTTCAACACTAACACAAGTGCAAAAAGTGGTTTTTCAACAATATCACAAGTGCAAAAAGTGTTTTTTCCACACTAATACAAGTGCAAAAGTGGTTTCCTGCACCAACATAAGTGCAAAAGTGGTTTTTCAACACTAACACAAATGCGAAAAGTGGTTTTTCAACACTAACACAAGTGCAAAAAGTGGTTTTTCAACACTATCACAAGTGCAAAAAGTGTTTTTTCCACACTAATACAAGTGCAAAAGTGGTTTCCTGCACCAACACAAGTGCGAAAAGTGGTTTTTCAACAATAACACAAGTGCGAAAAGTGGTTTTTCAACACTATCACAAGTGCAAAAAGTGTTTTTCCACACTAATACAAGTGCAAAAGTGGTTTCCTGCACCAACACAAGTGCGAAAAGTGGTTTTTCAACACTAACACAAGTGCGAAAAGTGGTTTTTCAACACTATCACAAGTGCAAAAATAGTTTTTTCCACACTAATACAAGTGCAAAAGTGGTGTCCTGCACCAACACAAGTGCGAAAAGTGGTTTTTCAACACTAACACAAGTGCGAAAAGTGGTTTTTCCACACTAATACAAGTGCAAAAGTGGTTTCCTGCACCAACACAAGTGCGAAAAGTGGTTTTTCAACACTAACACAAGTGCGAAAAGTGGTTTTTCAACACTAACACAAGTGCGAAAAGTGGTTTTTCCACACTAATACAAGTGCTAAAGTGGTTTCCTGCACCAACACAAGTGCGAAAAGTGGTTTTTCAACACTAACACAAGTGCGAAAAGTGGTTTTTCAACAATATCACAAGTGCAAAAAGTGTTTTTTCCACACTAATACAAGTGCAAAAGTGGTTTCCTGCACCAACACAAGTGCGAAAAGTGGTTTTTCAACACTAACACAAGTGCGAAAAGTGGTTTTTCAACACTAACACAAGTGCGAAAAGTGTATTTTCCACACTAATACAAGTGCAAAAGTGGTTTCCTGCACCAACACAAGTGCGAAAAGTGGTTTTTCAACACTAACACAAGTGCGAAAAGTGGTTTTTCAACACTAACACAAGTGCGAAAAGTGGTTTTTTCCACACTAATACAAGCGCAAAAGTGGTTTCCTGCACCAACACAAGTGCGAAAAGTGGTTTTTCAACATTAACACAAGTGCGAAAAGTGGTTTTTCAACACTAACACAAGTGCGAAAAGTGTTTTTTCCACACTAATACAAGTGCAAAAGTGGTTTCCTGCACCAACACAAGTGCGAAAAGTGGTTTTTCAACACTAACACAAGTGCGAAAAGTGGGTTTTCAACACTAACACAAGTGCGAAAAGTGGTTTTTCAACACTAACACAAGTGCGAAAAGTGGTTTTTCAACACTAACACAAGTGCGAAAAGTGGTTTTTCCACACTAATACAAGTGCAAAAGTGGTTTCCTGCACCAACACAAGTGCGAAAAGTGGTTTTTCAACACTAACACAAGTGCGAAAAGTGGTTTTTCAACACTAACACAAGTGCGAAAAGTGGTTTTTCCACACTAATACAAGTGCAAAAGTGGTTTCCTGCACCAACACAAGTGCAAAAAGTGGTTTTTCAACACTAACACAAGTGCGAAAAGTGGTTTTTCAACACTATCACAAGTGCAAAAAGTGTTTTTTCCACACTAATACAAGTGCAAAAGTGCTTTCCTGCACCAACATAAGTGCAAAAAGTGGTTTTTCAACACTAACACAAGTGCGAAAAGTGGTTTTTCAACACTAACACAAGTGCGAAAAGTGGTTTTTCAACACTAACACAAGTGCGAAAAGTGGTTTTTCAACACTAACACAAGTGCGAAAAGTGTTTTTTCCACACCAATACAAGTGCAAAAGTGGTTTCCTGCACCAACACAAGTGCGAAAAGTGGTTTTTCAACACTAACACAAGTGCGAAAAGTGGTTTTTCAACACTAACACAAGTGCGAAAAGTGGGTTTTCAACACTAACACAAGTGCGAAAAGTGGTTTTTCAACACTAACACAAGTGCGAAAAGTGGTTTTTCCACACTAATACAAGTGCAAAAGTGGTTTCCTGCACCAACACAAGTGCGAAAAGTGGTTTTTCAACACTAACACAAGTGCGAAAAGTGGTTTTTCAACACTAACACAAGTGCGAAAAGTGGTTTTTCCACACTAATACAAGTGCAAAAGTGGTTTCCTGCACCAACACAAGTGCAAAAAGTGGTTTTTCAACACTAACACAAGTGCGAAAAGTGGTTTTTCAACACTATCACAAGTGCAAAAAGTGTTTTTTCCACACTAATACAAGTGCAAAAGTGCTTTCCTGCACCAACATAAGTGCAAAAAGTGATTTTTCAACACTAACACAAGTGCGAAAAGTGGTTTTTCAACACTAACACAAGTGCGAAAAGTGGTTTTTCAACACTAACACAAGTGCGAAAAGTGGTTTTTCAACACTAACACAAGTGCGAAAAGTGTTTTTTCCACACCAATACAAGTGCAAAAGTGTTTTCCTGCACCAACACAAGTGCGAAAAGTGGTTTTTCAACACTAACACAAGTGCGAAAAGTGGTTTTTCAACACTAACACAAGTACGAAAAGTAGTTTTTCCACACTAATACAAGTGCAAAAGTGGTTTCCTGCACCAACACAAGTGCGAAAAGTGGTTTTTCAACACCAACACAAGTGCGAAAAGTGGTTTTTCAACACTAACACAAGTGCGAAAAGTGGTTTTTCCACACTAATACAAGTGCAAAAGTGGTTTCCTGCACCAACACAAGTGCGAAAAGTGGTTTTTCAACACCAACACAAGTGCGAAAAGTGGTTTTTCAACACTAACACAAGTGCGAAAAGTGGTTTTTCCACACTAATACAAGTGCAAAAGTGGTTTCCTGCACCAACACAAGTGCGAAAAGTGGTTTTTCAACACCAACACAAGTGCGAAAAGTGGTTTTTCAACACTAACACAAGTGCGAAAAGTGGTTTTTCCACACTAATACAAGTGCAAAAGTGGTTTCCTGCACCAACACAAGTGCGAAAAGTGGTTTTTCAACACTAACACAAGTGCGAAAAGTGGTTTTTCAACAATATCACAAGTGCAAAAAGTGTTTTTTCCACACTAATACAAGTGCAAAAGTGGTTTCCTGCACCAACATAAGTGCAAAAGTGGTTTTTCAACACTAACACAAATGCGAAAAGTGGTTTTTCAACACTAACACAAGTGCAAAAAGTGGTTTTTCAACACTATCACAAGTGCAAAAAGTGTTTTTTCCACACTAATACAAGTGCAAAAGTGGTTTCCTGCACCAACACAAGTGCGAAAAGTGGTTTTTCAACAATAACACAAGTGCGAAAAGTGGTTTTTCAACACTATCACAAGTGCAAAAAGTGTTTTTCCACACTAATACAAGTGCAAAAGTGGTTTCCTGCACCAACACAAGTGCGAAAAGTGGTTTTTCAACACTAACACAAGTGCGAAAAGTGGTTTTTCAACACTATCACAAGTGCAAAAATAGTTTTTTCCACACTAATACAAGTGCAAAAGTGGTGTCCTGCACCAACACAAGTGCGAAAAGTGGTTTTTCAACAATAACACAAGTGCAAAAAGTGGTTTTTCCACACTAATACAAGTGCAAAAGTGGTTTCCTGCACCAACACAAGTGCGAAAAGTGGTTTTTCAACACTAACACAAGTGCGAAAAGTGGTTTTTCAACACTAACACAAGTGCGAAAAGTGGTTTTTCCACACTAATACAAGTGCTAAAGTGGTTTCCTGCACCAACACAAGTGCGAAAAGTGGTTTTTCAACACTAACACAAGTGCGAAAAGTGGTTTTTCAACAATATCACAAGTGCAAAAAGTGTTTTTTCCACACTAATACAAGTGCAAAAGTGGTTTCCTGCACCAACACAAGTGCGAAAAGTGGTTTTTCAACACTAACACAAGTGCGAAAAGTGGTTTTTCAACACTAACACAAGTGCGAAAAGTGTATTTTCCACACTAATACAAGTGCAAAAGTGGTTTCCTGCACCAACACAAGTGCGAAAAGTGGTTTTTCAACACTAACACAAGTGCGAAAAGTGGTTTTTCAACACTAACACAAGTGCGAAAAGTGGTTTTTTCCACACTAATACAAGCGCAAAAGTGGTTTCCTGCACCAACACAAGTGCGAAAAGTGGTTTTTCAACATTAACACAAGTGCGAAAAGTGGTTTTTCAACACTAACACAAGTGCGAAAAGTGTTTTTTCCACACTAATACAAGTGCAAAAGTGGTTTCCTGCACCAACACAAGTGCGAAAAGTGGTTTTTCAACACTAACACAAGTGCGAAAAGTGGGTTTTCAACACTAACACAAGTGCGAAAAGTGGTTTTTCAACACTAACACAAGTGCGAAAAGTGGTTTTTCAACACTAACACAAGTGCGAAAAGTGGTTTTTCCACACTAATACAAGTGCAAAAGTGGTTTCCTGCACCAACACAAGTGCGAAAAGTGGTTTTTCAACACTAACACAAGTGCGAAAAGTGGTTTTTCAACACTAACACAAGTGCGAAAAGTGGTTTTTCCACACTAATACAAGTGCAAAAGTGGTTTCCTGCACCAACACAAGTGCAAAAAGTGGTTTTTCAACACTAACACAAGTGCGAAAAGTGGTTTTTCAACACTATCACAAGTGCAAAAAGTGTTTTTTCCACACTAATACAAGTGTAAAAGTGCTTTCCTGCACCAACATAAGTGCAAAAAGTGGTTTTTCAACACTAACACAAGTGCGAAAAGTGGTTTTTCAACACTAACACAAGTGCGAAAAGTGGTTTTTCAACACTAACACAAGTGCGAAAAGTGGTTTTTCAACACTAACACAAGTGCGAAAAGTGTTTTTTCCACACCAATACAAGTGCAAAAGTGGTTTCCTGCACCAACACAAGTGCGAAAAGTGGTTTTTCAACACTAACACAAGTGCGAAAAGTGGTTTTTCAACACTAACACAAGTGCGAAAAGTGGTTTTTCAACACTAACACAAGTGCGAAAAGTGGTTTTTCCACACTAATACAAGTGCAAAACTGGTTTCCTGCACCAACACAAGTGCGAAAAGTGGTTTTTCAACACTAACACAAGTGCAAAAAGTGGTTTTTCAACACTATCACAAGTGCAAAAAGTGTTTTTTCCACACTAATACAAGTGCAAAAGTGGTTTCCTGCACCAACACAAGTGCGAAAAGTGTTTTTTCAACACTAACACAAGTGCGAAAAGTGGTTTTTCAACACTAACACAAGTGCGAAAAGTAGTTTTTCCATACTAGTACAAGTGCAAAAGTGGTTTCCTGCACCAACACAAGTGCGAAAAGTGGTTTTTCAACACTAACACAAGTGCGAAAAGTGGTTTTTCAACACTACCACAAGTGCAAAAAGTGTTTTTTCCACACTAATACAAGTGCAAAAGTGGTTTCCTGCACCAACACAAGTGGGAAAAGTGTTTTTTCAACACTAACACAAGTGCGAAAAGTGGTTTTTCAACACGAACACAAGTGTGAAAAGTGGTTTTTCCACACTAATACAAGTGCAAAAGTGGTTTCCTGCACCAACACAAGTGCGAAAAGTGGTTTTTCAACACTAACACAAGTGCGTAAAGTGGTTTTTCAACACTATCACAAGTGCAAAAAGTGTTTTTCCACACTAATACAAGTGCAAAAGTGGTTTCCTGCACCAACACAAGTGCTAAAAGTGTTTTTTCAACACTAACACAAGTGCGAAAAGTGGTTTTTCAACACTAACACAAGTGCGAAAAGTGTTTTTTCCACACTAATACAAGTGCAAAAGTGGTTTCCTGCACCAAAACAAGTGCGAAAAGTGGTTTTTCCACACTAACACAAGTGCGAAAAGTGGTTTTACAACACTAACACAAGTGCGAAAAGTGGTTTTTCAACACTAACACAAGTGCAAAAAGTGGTTTTTCCACACTAATACAAGTGCAAAAGTGGTTTCCTGCACCAACACAAGTGCGAAAAGTGCTTTTTCAACACTAACACAAGTGCGAAAAGTGGTTTTTCAACACTATCACAAGTGCAAAAAGTGTTTTTTCCACACTAATACAAGTGCAAAAGTGGTTTCCTGCACCAACACTAGTGCGAAAAGTGGTTTTTCAACACTAACACAAGTGCGAAAAGTGGTTTTTCAACACTATCACAAGTGCAAAAAGTGTTTTTTCCACACTAATACAAGTGCAAAAGTGGTTTCCTGCACCAACACTAGTGCGAAAAGTGGTTTTTCAACACTAACACAAGTGCGAAAAGTGGTTTTTCAACACTATCACAAGTGCAAAAAGTGTTTTTTCAAACTAATACAAGTGCAAAAGTGGTATCCTGCACCAACACAAGTGCAAAGAGTGGTTTTTCAACACTATCACAAGTGCAAAAAGTGGTTTTTCCACACTAATACAAGTGCAAACGTGGTTTCCTGCACCAACACAAGTGCGAAAAGTGGTTTTTTAACACTAACACAAGTGCGAAAAGTGTTTTTTCAACACTAACACAAGTGCGAAAAGTGGTTTTTCCACACTAATACAAGTGCAAAAGTGGTTTCCTGCACCAACACAAGTGCGAAAAGTGGTTTTTCAACACTAACACAAGTGCGAAAAGTAGTTTTTCAACACTAACACAAGTGCAAAAAGTGGTTTTTCCACACTAATACAAGTGCAAAAGTGGTTTCCTGCACCAACACAAGTGCGAAAAGTGGTTTTTCAACACTAACACAAGTGCGAAAAGTGGTTTTTCAACACTAACACAAGTGCGAAAAGTGGTTTTTCCACACTAATACAAGTGCAAAAGTGGTTTCCTGCACCAACACAAGTGCGAAAAGTGGTTTTTCAACACTAACAAGTGTTTCAACACTAACAAGTGTTTTTTCAACACTAACACAAGTGCGAAAAGTGGTTTTTCAACACTAACACAAGTGCGAAAAGTGGTTTTTCCAAACTAACACAAGTGCGAAATGTGGTTTTTCCACACTAATACAAGTGCGAAAAGTGGTTTTTTGAACACTAACACAAGTGCAAAAAGTGGTTTTTCAACACTAACACAAGTGCGAAAAGTGGTTTTCCACACGAATACAAGTGCAAATGTGGTTTCCTGCACCAACACAAGTGCGAAAAGTGGTTTTTCAACAATAACACAAGTGCGAAAAGTGGTTTTTCAACACTATCACAAGTGCAAAAAGTGTTTTTTCCACACTAATACAAGTGCAAAAGTGGTTTCCTGCACCAACACAAGTGCGAAAAGTGGTTTTTCAACACTAACACAAGTGCGAAAAGTGGTTTTTCAACACTATCACAAGTGCAAAAATTGTTTTTTCCACACTAATACAAGTGCAAAAGTGGTTTCCTGCACCAACACAAGTGCGAAAAGTGGTTTTTCAACACTAACACAAGTGCGAAAAGTGGTTTTTCAACACTAACACAAGTGCGAAAAGTGGTTTTTCCACACTAATACAAGTGCAAAAGTGGTTTCCTGCACCAACACAAGTGCGAAAAGTGGTTTTTCAACACTAACACAAGTGCGAAAAGTGGTTTTTCAACACTATCACAAGTGCAAAAAGTGTTTTTTCCACACTAATACAAGTGCAAAAGTGGTTTCCTGCACCAACACAAGTGCGAAAAGTGGTTTTTCAACACTAACACAAGTGCGAAAAGTGGTTTTTCCACACTAATACAAGTGCAAAAGTGGTTTCTTGCACCCACACAAGTGCGAAAAGTGGTTTTTCAACACTAACACAAGTGCGAAAAGTGGTTTTTCAACACTAACACAAGTGCGAAAAGTGGTTTTTCAACACTAACACAACTGCGAAAAGTGGTTTTTCCACACTAATACAAGTGCAAAAGTGGTTTCCTGCACCAACACAAGTGCGAAAAGTGGTTTTTCAACACCAACACAAGTGCGAAAAGTGGTTTTTCAACACTAACACAAGTGCGAAAAGTGGTTTTTCCACACTAACACAAGTGCTAAAAGTGGTTTTTCCACACTAATACAAGTGCAAAAGTGGTTTCCTGCACCAACACAAGTGCGAAAAGTGGTTTTTCAACACTAACACAAGTGCGAAAAGTGGTTTTTCAACACTATCACAAGTGCAAAAAGTGTTTTTTCCACACTAATACAAGTGCAAAAGTGGTTTCCTGCACCAACACAAGAGCGAAAAGTGGTTTTTCAACACTAACACAAGTGCAAAAAGTGGTTTTTCAACACTAACACAAGTGCAAAAAGTGGTTTTTCCACACTAATACAAGTGCAAAAGTGGTTTCCTGCACCAACACAAGTGCGAAAAGTGGTTTTTCAACACTAACACAAGTGCGAAAAGTGGTTTTTCAACACTATCACAAGTGCAAAAAGTGTTTTTCCACACTAATACAAGTGCAAAAGTGGTTTCCTGGACCAACACAAGTGCGAAAAGTGGTTTTTCAACACTAACACAAGTGTGAAAAGTGGTTTTTCAACACTATCACAAGTGCAAAAAGTGTTTTTTCCACACTAATACAAGTGCAAAAGTGGTTTCCTGCACCAACACAAGTGCGAAAAGTGGTTTTTCAACACTAACACAAGTGCCAAAAGTGGTTTTTCCACACTAATACAAGTGCAAAAGTGGTTTCCTGCACCAACACAAGTGCGAAAAGTGGTTTTTCAACACTAACACAAGTGCGAAAAGTGGTTTTTCAACACTAACACAAGTGCAAAAAGTGGTTTTTCCACACTAATACAAGTGCAAAAGTGGTTTCCTGCACCAACACAAGTGCGAAAAGTGGTTTTTCAACACTAACACAAGTGCGAAAAGTGGTTTTTCAACACTATCACAAGTGCAAAAAGTGTTTTTTCCACACTAATACAAGTGCAAAAGTGGTTTCCTGCACCAACACAAGTGCGAAAAGTGGTTATTCAACACTAACACAAGTGCGAAAAGTGGTTTTTCCACACAAGTGCGAAAAGTGGTTTTTCCACACTAATACAAGTGCAAAAGTGGTTTCCTGCACCAACACAAGTGCGAAAAGTGGTTTTTCAACACTAACACAAGTGCGAAAAGTGGTTTTTCAACACTAACACAAGTGCGAAAAGTGGTTTTTCAACACTATCACAAGTGCAAAAAGTGTTTTTTCCACACTAATACAAGGGCAAAAGTGGTTTCCTGCACCAACACAAGTGCGAAAAGTGGTTTTTCAACACTAACACAAGTGCGAAAAGTGGTTTTTCAACACTAACACAAGTGCGAAAAGTGGTTTTTCAACACTAACACAAGTACGAAAAGTAGTTTTTCCACACTAATACAAGTGCAAAAGTGATTTCCTGCACCAACACAAGTGCAAAAAGTGGTTTTTCAACACTAACACAAGTGCGAAAAGTGGTTTTTCAACACTATCACAAGTGCAAAAAGTGTTTTTTCCACACAAATACAAGTGCAAAAGTGGTTTCCTGCACCAACACAAGTGCGAAAAGTGGTTTTTCAACACTAACACAAGTGCGAAAAGTGGTTTTTCAACACTAACACAACTGCGAAAAGTGGTTTTTCCACACTAATACAAGTGCAAAAGTGGTTTCCTGCACCAACACAAGTGCGAAAAGTGGTTTTTCAACACTAACAAGTGTTTCAACACTAACAAGTGTTTTTTCAACACTAACACAAGTGCAAAAAGTGGTTTTTCAACACTAACACAAGTGCGAAAAGTGGTTTTTCCAAACTAACACAAGTGCGAAATGTGGTTTTTCCACACTAATACAAGTGCGAAAAGTGGTTTTTTGAACACTAACACAAGTGCAAAAAGTGGTTTTTCAACACTAACACAAGTGCGAAAAGTGGTTTTCCACACGAATACAAGTGCAAATGTGGTTTCCTGCACCAACACAAGTGCGAAAAGTGGTTTTTCAACAATAACACAAGTGCGAAAAGTGGTTTTTCAACACTATCACAAGTGCAAAAAGTGTTTTTTCCACACTAATACAAGTGCAAAAGTGGTTTCCTGCACCAACACAAGTGCGAAAAGTGGTTTTTCAACGCTAACACAAGTGCGAAAAGTGGTTTTTCAACACTATCACAAGTGCAAAAATTGTTTTTTCCACACTAATACAAGTGCAAAAGTGGTTTCCTGCACCAACACAAGTGCGAAAAGTGGTTTTTCAACACTAACACAAGTGCGAAAAGTGGTTTTTCAACACTAACACAAGTGCGAAAAGTGGTTTTTCCACACTAATACAAGTGCAAAAGTGGTTTCCTGCACCAACACAAGTGCGAAAAGTGGTTTTTCAACACTAACACAAGTGCGAAAAGTGGTTTTTCAACAATATCACAAGTGCAAAAAGTGTTTTTTCCACACTAATACAAGTGCAAAAGTGGTTTCCTGCACCAACACAAGTGCGAAAAGTGGTTTTTCAACACTAACACAAGTGCGAAAAGTGGTTTTTCAACACTATCACAAGTGCAAAAAGTGTTTTTTCCACACTAATACAAGTGCAAAAGTGCTTTCCTGCACCAACACAAGTGCGAAAAGTGGTTTTTCAACACTAACACAAGTGCGAAAAGTGGTTTTTCAACACTAATACAAGTGCAAAAGTGGTTTCCTGCACCAACACAAGTGCGAAAAGTGGTTTTTCAACAGCAACACAAGTGCGAAAAGTGGTTTTTCAACACTAACACAAGTGCAAAAAGTGGTTTTTCCACACTAATACAAGTGCAAAAGTGGTTTCCTGCACCAACACAAGTGCGAAAAGTGGTTTTTCAACACTAACACAAGTGCGAAAAGTGGTTTTTCAACACTATCACAAGTGCAAAAAGTGTTTTTTCCACACTAATACAAGTGCAAAAGTGGTTTCCTGCACCAACACAAGTGCGAAATGTGGTTTTTCAACACTAACACAAGTGCGAAAAGTGGTTTTCCCACACTAATACAAGTGCAAAAGTGGTTTCTTGCACCAACACAAGTGCGAAAAGTGGTTTTTCAACACTAACACAAGTGCGAAAAGTGGTTTTTCAACACTAACACAAGTGCGAAAAGTGGTTTTTCAACACTAACACAACTGCGAAAAGTGGATTTTCCACACTAATACAAGTGCAAAAGTGGTTTCCTGCACCAACACAAGTGCGAAAAGTGGTTTTTCAACACTATCACAAGTGCAAAAAGTGTTTTTTCCACACTAATACAAGTGCAAAAGTGGTTTCCTGCACCAACACAAGAGCGAAAAGTGGTTTTTCAACACTAACACAAGTGCAAAAAGTGGTTTTTCAACACTAACACAAGTGCAAAAAGTGGTTTTTCCACACTAATACAAGTGCAAAAGTGGTTTCCTGCACCAACACAAGTGCGAAAAGTGGTTTTTCAACACTAACACAAGTGCGAAAAGTGGTTTTTCAACACTATCACAAGTGCAAAAAGTGTTTTTCCACACTAATACAAGTGCAAAAGTGGTTTCCTGGACCAACACAAGTGCGAAAAGTGGTTTTTCAACACTAACACAAGTGTGAAAAGTGGTTTTTCAACACTATCACAAGTGCAAAAAGTGTTTTTTCCACACTAATACAAGTGCAAAAGTGGTTTCCTGCACCAACACAAGTGCGAAAAGTGGTTTTTCAACACTAACACAAGTGCCAAAAGTGGTTTTTCCACACTAATACAAGTGCAAAAGTGGTTTCCTGCACCAACACAAGTGCGAAAAGTGGTTTTTCAACACTAACACAAGTGCGAAAAGTGGTTTTTCAACACTAACACAAGTGCAAAAAGTGGTTTTTCCACACTAATACAAGTGCAAAAGTGGTTTCCTGCACCAACACAAGTGCGAAAAGTGGTTTTTCAACACTAACACAAGTGCGAAAAGTGGTTTTTCAACACTATCACAAGTGCAAAAAGTGTTTTTTCCACACTAATACAAGTGCAAAAGTGGTTTCCTGCACCAACACAAGTGCGAAAAGTGGTTTTTCAACACTAACACAAGTGCGAAAAGTGGTTTTTCCACACAAGTGCGAAAAGTGGTTTTTCCACACTAATACAAGTGCAAAAGTGGTTTCCTGCACCAACACAAGTGCGAAAAGTGGTTTTTCAACACTAACACAAGTGCGAAAAGTGGTTTTTCAACACTAACACAAGTGCGAAAAGTGGTTTTTCAACACTATCACAAGTGCAAAAAGTGTTTTTTCCACACTAATACAAGGGCAAAAGTGGTTTCCTGCACCAACACAAGTGCGAAAAGTGGTTTTTCAACACTAACACAAGTGCGAAAAGTGGTTTTTCAACACTAACACAAGTGCGAAAAGTGGTTTTTCAACACTAACACAAGTACGAAAAGTAGTTTTTCCACACTAATACAAGTGCAAAAGTGATTTCCTGCACCAACACAAGTGCAAAAAGTGGTTTTTCAACACTAACACAAGTGCGAAAAGTGGTTTTTCAACACTATCACAAGTGCAAAAAGTGTTTTTTCCACACAAATACAAGTGCAAAAGTGGTTTCCTGCACCAACACAAGTGCGAAAAGTGGTTTTTCAACACTAACACAAGTGCGAAAAGTGGTTTTTCAACACTAACACAACTGCGAAAAGTGGTTTTTCCACACTAATACAAGTGCAAAAGTGGTTTCCTGCACCAACACAAGTGCGAAAAGTGGTTTTTCAACACTAACAAGTGTTTCAACACTAACAAGTGTTTTTTCAACACTAACACAAGTGCGAAAAGTGGTTTTTCAACACTAACACAAGTGCGAAAAGTGGTTTTTCCAAACTAACACAAGTGCGAAATGTGGTTTTTCCACACTAATACAAGTGCGAAAAGTGGTTTTTTGAACACTAACACAAGTGCAAAAAGTGGTTTTTCAACACTAACACAAGTGCGAAAAGTGGTTTTCCACACGAATACAAGTGCAAATGTGGTTTCCTGCACCAACACAAGTGCGAAAAGTGGTTTTTCAACAATAACACAAGTGCGAAAAGTGGTTTTTCAACACTATCACAAGTGCAAAAAGTGTTTTTTCCACACTAATACAAGTGCAAAAGTGGTTTCCTGCACCAACACAAGTGCGAAAAGTGGTTTTTCAACGCTAACACAAGTGCGAAAAGTGGTTTTTCAACACTATCACAAGTGCAAAAATTGTTTTTTCCACACTAATACAAGTGCAAAAGTGGTTTCCTGCACCAACACAAGTGCGAAAAGTGGTTTTTCAACACTAACACAAGTGCGAAAAGTGGTTTTTCAACACTAACACAAGTGCGAAAAGTGGTTTTTCCACACTAATACAAGTGCAAAAGTGGTTTCCTGCACCAACACAAGTGCGAAAAGTGGTTTTTCAACACTAACACAAGTGTGAAAAGTGGTTTTTCAACAATATCACAAGTGCAAAAAGTGTTTTTTCCACACTAATACAAGTGCAAAAGTGGTTTCCTGCACCAACACAAGTGCGAAAAGTGGTTTTTCAACACTAACACAAGTGCGAAAAGTGGTTTTTCAACACTATCACAAGTGCAAAAAGTGTTTTTTCCACACTAATACAAGTGCAAAAGTGCTTTCCTGCACCAACACAAGTGCGAAAAGTGGTTTTTCAACACTAACACAAGTGCGAAAAGTGGTTTTTCAACACTAATACAAGTGCAAAAGTGGTTTCCTGCACCAACACAAGTGCGAAAAGTGGTTTTTCAACACTAACACAAGTGCGAAAAGTGGTTTTTCAACACTAACACAAGTGCAAAAAGTGGTTTTTCCACACTAATACAAGTGCAAAAGTGGTTTCCTGCACCAACACAAGTGCGAAAAGTGGTTTTTCAACACTAACACAAGTGCGAAAATGGTTTTTCAACACTATCACAAGTGCAAAAAGTGTTTTTTCCACACTAATACAAGTGCAAAAGTGGTTTCCTGCACCAACACAAGTGCGAAAAGTGGTTTTTCAACACTAACACAAGTGCGAAAAGTGGTTTTTCCACACTAATACAAGTGCAAAAGTGGTTTCTTGCACCAACACAAGTGCGAAAAGTGGTTTTTCAACACTAACACAAGTGCGAAAAGTGGTTTTTCAACACTAACACAAGTGCGAAAAGTGGTTTTTCAACACTAACACAACTGCGAAAAGTGGATTTTCCACACTAATACAAGTGCAAAAGTGGTTTCCTGCACCAACACAAGTGCGAAAAGTGGTTTTTCAACACCAACACAAGTGCGAAAAGTGGTTTTTCAACACTAACACAAGTGCGAAAAGTGGTTTTTCCACACTAACACAAGTGCGAAAAGTGGTTTTTCCACACTAATACAAGTGCAAAAGTGGTTTCCTGCACCAACACAAGTGCGAAAAGTGGTTTTTCAACACTAACACAAGTGCGAAAAGTGGTTTTTCAACACTATCACAAGTGCAAAAAGTGTTTTTTCCACACTAATACAAGTGCAAAAATGGTTTCCTGCACCAACACAAGTGCGAAAAGTGGTTTTTCAACACTAACACAAGTGCGAAAAGTGGTTTTTCAACACTATCACAAGTGCAAAAAGTGTTTTTTCCACACTAATACAAGTGCAAAAGTGGTTTCCTGCACCAACACAAGAGCGAAAAGTGGTTTTTCAACACTAACACAAGTGCAAAAAGTGGTTTTTCAACACTAACACAAGTGCAAAAAGTGGTTTTTCCACACTAATACAAGTGCAAAAGTGGTTTCCTGCACCAACACAAGTGCAAAAAGTGGTTTTTCAACACTAACACAAGTGCGAAAAGTGGTTTTTCAACACTATCACAAGTGCAAAAAGTGTTTTTTCCACACTAATACAAGTGCAAAAGTGGTTTCCTGGACCAACACAAGTGCGAAAAGTGGTTTTTCAACACTAACACAAGTGTGAAAAGTGGTTTTTCAACACTATCACAAGTGCAAAAAGTGTTTTTTCCACACTAATACAAGTGCAAAAGTGGTTTCCTGCACCAACACAAGTGCGAAAAGTGGTTTTTCAACACTAACACAAGTGCCAAAAGTGGTTTTTCCACACTAATACAAGTGCAAAAGTGGTTTCCTGCACCAACACAAGTGCGAAAAGTGGTTTTTCAACACTAACACAAGTGCGAAAAGTGGTTTTTCAACACTAACACAAGTGCAAAAAGTGGTTTTTCCACACTAATACAAGTGCAAAAGTGGTTTCCTGCACCAACACAAGTGCGAAAAGTGGTTTTTCAACACTAACACAAGTGCGAAAAGTGGTTTTTCAACACTATCACAAGTGCAAAAAGTGTTTTTTCCACACTAATACAAGTGCAAAAGTGGTTTCCTGCACCAACACAAGTGCGAAAAGTGGTTTTTCAACACTAACAAAAGTGCGAAAAGTGGTTTTTCCACACAAGTGCAAAAAGTGGTTTTTCCACACTAATACAAGTGCAAAAGTGGTTTCCTGCACCAACACAAGTGCGAAAAGTGGTTTTTCAACACTAACACAAGTGCGAAAAGTGGTTTTTCAACACTAACACAAGTGCGAAAAGTGGTTTTTCAACACTATCACAAGTGCAAAAAGTGTTTTTTCCACACTAATACAAGGGCAAAAGTGGTTTCCTGCACCAACACAAGTGCGAAAAGTGGTTTTTCAACACTAACACAAGTGCGAAAAGTGGTTTTTCAACACTAACACAAGTGCGAAAAGTGGTTTTTCAACACTAACACAAGTACGAAAAGTAGTTTTTCCACACTAATACAAGTGCAAAAGTGATTTCCTGCACCAACACAAGTGCAAAAAGTGGTTTTTCAACACTAACACAAGTGCGAAAAGTGGTTTTTCAACATTATCACAAGTGCAAAAAGTGTTTTTTCCACACAAATACAAGTGCAAAAGTGGTTTCCTGCACCAACACAAGTGCGAAAAGTGGTTTTTCAACACTAACACAAGTGCGAAAAGTGGTTTTTCAACACTAACACAACTGCGAAAAGTGGTTTTTCCACACTAATACAAGTGCAAAAGTGGTTTCCTGCACCAACACAAGTGCGAAAAGTGGTTTTTCAACACTAACAAGTGTTTCAACACTAACAAGTGTTTTTTCAACACTAACACAAGTGCGAAAAGTGGTTTTTCAACACTAACACAAGTGCGAAAAGTGATTTTCCAAACTAACACAAGTGCGAAATGTGGTTTTTCCACACTAATACAAGTGCGAAAAGTGGTTTTTTGAACACTAACACAAGTGCAAAAAGTGGTTTTTCAACACTAACACAAGTGCGAAAAGTGGTTTTCCACACGAATACAAGTGCAAATGTGGTTTCCTGCACCAACACAAGTGCGAAAAGTGGTTTTTCAACAATAACACAAGTGCGAAAAGTGGTTTTTCAACACTATCACAAGTGCAAAAAGTGTTTTTTCCACACTAATACAAGTGCAAAAGTGGTTTCCTGCACCAACACAAGTGCGAAAAGTGGTTTTTCAATGCTAACACAAGTGCGAAAAGTGGTTTTTCAACACTATCACAAGTGCAAAAATTGTTTTTTCCACACTAATACAAGTGCAAAAGTGGTTTCCTGCACCAACACAAGTGCGAAAAGTGGTTTTTCAACACTAACACAAGTGCGAAAAGTGGTTTTTCAACACTAACACAAGTGCGAAAAGTGGTTTTTCCACACTAATACAAGTGCAAAAGTGGTTTCCTGCACCAACACAAGTGCGAAAAGTGGTTTTTCAACACTAACACAAGTGCGAAAAGTGGTTTTTCAACAATATCACAAGTGCAAAAAGTGTTTTTTCCACACTAATACAAGTGCAAAAGTGGTTTCCTGCACCAACACAAGTGCGAAAAGTGGTTTTTCAACACTAACACAAGTGCGAAAAGTGGTTTTTCAACACTATCACAAGTGCAAAAAGTGTTTTTTCCACACTAATACAAGTGCAAAAGTGCTTTCCTGCACCAACACAAGTGCGAAAAGTGGTTTTTCAACACTAACACAAGTGCGAAAAGTGGTTTTTCAACACTAATACAAGTGCAAAAGTGGTTTCCTGCACCAACACAAGTGCGAAAAGTGGTTTTTCAACACTAACACAAGTGCGAAAAGTGGTTTTTCAACACTAACACAAGTGCAAAAAGTGGTTTTTCCACACTAATACAAGTGCAAAAGTGGTTTCCTGCACCAACACAAGTGCGAAACGTGGTTTTTCAACACTAACACAAGTGCGAAAAGTGGTTTTTCAACACTATCACAAGTGCAAAAAGTGTTTTTTCCACACTAATACAAGTGCAAAAGTGGTTTCCTGCACCAACACAAGTGCGAAAAGTGGTTTTTCAACACTAACACAAGTGCGAAAAGTGGTTTTTCCACACTAATACAAGTGCAAAAGTGGTTTCTTGCACCAACACAAGTGCGAAAAGTGGTTTTTCAACACTAACACAAGTGCGAAAAGTGGTTTTTCAACACTAACACAAGTGCGAAAAGTGGTTTTTCAACACTAACACAACTGCGAAAAGTGGATTTTCCACACTAATACAAGTGCAAAAGTGGTTTCCTGCACCAACACAAGTGCGAAAAGTGGTTTTTCAACACCAACACAAGTGCGAAAAGTGGTTTTTCAACACTAACACAAGTGCGAAAAGTGGTTTTTCCACACTAACACAAGTGCGAAAAGTGGTTTTTCCACACTAATACAAGTGCAAAAGTGGTTTCCTGCACCAACACAAGTGCGAAAAGTGGTTTTTCAACACTAACACAAGTGCGAAAAGTGGTTTTTCAACACTATCACAAGTGCAAAAAGTGTTTTTTCCACACTAATACAAGTGCAAAAGTGGTTTCCTGCACCAACACAAGAGCGAAAAGTGGTTTTTCAACACTAACACAAGTGCAAAAAGTGGTTTTTCAACACTAACACAAGTGCAAAAAGTGGTTTTTCCACACTAATACAAGTGCAAAAGTGGTTTCCTGCACCAACACAAGTGCGAAAAGTGGTTTTTCAACACTAACACAAGTGCGAAAAGTGGTTTTTCAACACTATCACAAGTGCAAAAAGTGTTTTTTCCACACTAATACAAGTGCAAAAGTGGTTTCCTGCACCAACACTAGTGCGAAAAGTGGTTTTTCAACACTAACACAAGTGCGAAAAGTGGTTTTTCAACACTATCACAAGTGCAAAAAGTGTTTTTTCACACTAATACAAGTGCAAAAGTGGTATCCTGCACCAACACAAGTGCAAAAAGTGGTTTTTCAACACTATCACAAGTGCAAAAAGTGGTTTTTCCACAATAATACAAGTGCAAACGTGGTTTCCTGCACCAACACAAGTGCGAAAAGTGGTTTTTTAACACTAACACAAGTGCGAAAAGTGGTTTTTCAACACTAACACAAGTGCGAAAAGTGGTTTTTCAACACTAACACAAGTGCGAAAAGTGTTTTTTCAACACTAACACAAGTGCGAAAAGTGGTTTTTCCACACTAATACAAGTGCGAAAAGTGGTTTTTCCACACTAATACAAGTGCAAAAGTGGTTTCCTGCACCAACACAAGTGCGAAAAGTGGTTTTTCAACACTAACACAAGTGCGAAAAGTGGTTTTTCAACAATATCACAAGTGCAAAAAGTGTTTTTTCCACACTAATACAAGTGCAAAAGTGGTTTCCTGCACCAACACAAGTGCGAAAAGTGGTTTTTCAACACTAACACAAGTGCGAAAAGTGGTTTTTCAACACTATCACAAGTGCAAAAAGTGTTTTTTCCACACTAATACAAGTGCAAAAGTGCTTTCCTGCACCAACACAAGTGCGAAAAGTGGTTTTTCAACACTAACACAAGTGCGAAAAGTGGTTTTTCAACACTAATACAAGTGCAAAAGTGGTTTCCTGCACCAACACAAGTGCGAAAAGTGGTTTTTCAACACTAACACAAGTGCGAAAAGTGGTTTTTCAACACTAACACAAGTGCAAAAAGTGGTTTTTCCACACTAATACAAGTGCAAAAGTGGTTTCCTGCACCAACACAAGTGCGAAACGTGGTTTTTCAACACTAACACAAGTGCGAAAAGTGGTTTTTCAACACTATCACAAGTGCAAAAAGTGTTTTTTCCACACTAATACAAGTGCAAAAGTGGTTTCCTGCACCAACACAAGTGCGAAAAGTGGTTTTTCAACACTAACACAAGTGCGAAAAGTGGTTTTTCCACACTAATACAAGTGCAAAAGTGGTTTCTTGCACCAACACAAGTGCGAAAAGTGGTTTTTCAACACTAACACAAGTGCGAAAAGTGGTTTTTCAACACTAACACAAGTGCGAAAAGTGGTTTTTCAACACTAACACAACTGCGAAAAGTGGATTTTCCACACTAATACAAGTGCAAAAGTGGTTTCCTGCACCAACACAAGTGCGAAAAGTGGTTTTTCAACACCAACACAAGTGCGAAAAGTGGTTTTTCAACACTAACACAAGTGCAAAAAGTGGTTTTTCCACACTAATACAAGTGCAAAAGTGGTTTCCTGCACCAACACAAGTGCGAAACGTGGTTTTTCAACACTAACACAAGTGCGAAAAGTGGTTTTTCAACACTATCACAAGTGCAAAAAGTGTTTTTTCCACACTAATACAAGTGCAAAAGTGGTTTCCTGCACCAACACAAGTGCGAAAAGTGGTTTTTCAACACTAACACAAGTGCGAAAAGTGGTTTTTCCACACTAATACAAGTGCAAAAGTGGTTTCTTGCACCAACACAAGTGCGAAAAGTGGTTTTTCAACACTAACACAAGTGCGAAAAGTGGTTTTTCAACACTAACACAAGTGCGAAAAGTGGTTTTTCAACACTAACACAACTGCGAAAAGTGGATTTTCCACACTAATACAAGTGCAAAAGTGGTTTCCTGCACCAACACAAGTGCGAAAAGTGGTTTTTCAACACCAACACAAGTGCGAAAAGTGGTTTTTCAACACTAACACAAGTGCGAAAAGTGGTTTTTCCACACTAACACAAGTGCGAAAAGTGGTTTTTCCACACTAATACAAGTGCAAAAGTGGTTTCCTGCACCAACACAAGTGCGAAAAGTGGTTTTTCAACACTAACACAAGTGCGAAAAGTGGTTTTTCAACACTATCACAAGTGCAAAAAGTGTTTTTTCCACACTAATACAAGTGCAAAAGTGGTTTCCTGCACCAACACAAGAGCGAAAAGTGGTTTTTCAACACTAACACAAGTGCAAAAAGTGGTTTTTCAACACTAACACAAGTGCAAAAAGTGGTTTTTCCACACTAATACAAGTGCAAAAGTGGTTTCCTGCACCAACACAAGTGCGAAAAGTGGTTTTTCAACACTAACACAAGTGCGAAAAGTGGTTTTTCAACACTATCACAAGTGCAAAAAGTGTTTTTTCCACACTAATACAAGTGCAAAAGTGGTTTCCTGCACCAACACTAGTGCGAAAAGTGGTTTTTCAACACTAACACAAGTGCGAAAAGTGGTTTTTCAACACTATCACAAGTGCAAAAAGTGTTTTTTCACACTAATACAAGTGCAAAAGTGGTATCCTGCACCAACACAAGTGCAAAAAGTGGTTTTTCAACACTATCACAAGTGCAAAAAGTGGTTTTTCCACAATAATACAAGTGCAAACGTGGTTTCCTGCACCAACACAAGTGCGAAAAGTGGTTTTTTAACACTAACACAAGTGCGAAAAGTGGTTTTTCAACACTAACACAAGTGCGAAAAGTGGTTTTTCAACACTAACACAAGTGCGAAAAGTGTTTTTTCAACACTAACACAAGTGCGAAAAGTGGTTTTTCCACACTAATACAAGTGCGAAAAGTGGTTTTTCCACACTAATACAAGTGCAAAAGTGGTTTCCTGCACCAACACAAGTGCGAAAAGTGGTTTTTCAACACTAACACAAGTGCGAAAAGTGGTTTTTCAACAATATCACAAGTGCAAAAAGTGTTTTTTCCACACTAATACAAGTGCAAAAGTGGTTTCCTGCACCAACACAAGTGCGAAAAGTGGTTTTTCAACACTAACACAAGTGCGAAAAGTGGTTTTTCAACACTATCACAAGTGCAAAAAGTGTTTTTTCCACACTAATACAAGTGCAAAAGTGCTTTCCTGCACCAACACAAGTGCGAAAAGTGGTTTTTCAACACTAACACAAGTGCGAAAAGTGGTTTTTCAACACTAATACAAGTGCAAAAGTGGTTTCCTGCACCAACACAAGTGCGAAAAGTGGTTTTTCAACACTAACACAAGTGCGAAAAGTGGTTTTTCAACACTAACACAAGTGCAAAAAGTGGTTTTTCCACACTAATACAAGTGCAAAAGTGGTTTCCTGCACCAACACAAGTGCGAAACGTGGTTTTTCAACACTAACACAAGTGCGAAAAGTGGTTTTTCAACACTATCACAAGTGCAAAAAGTGTTTTTTCCACACTAATACAAGTGCAAAAGTGGTTTCCTGCACCAACACAAGTGCGAAAAGTGGTTTTTCAACACTAACACAAGTGCGAAAAGTGGTTTTTCCACACTAATACAAGTGCAAAAGTGGTTTCTTGCACCAACACAAGTGCGAAAAGTGGTTTTTCAACACTAACACAAGTGCGAAAAGTGGTTTTTCAACACTAACACAAGTGCGAAAAGTGGTTTTTCAACACTAACACAACTGCGAAAAGTGGATTTTCCACACTAATACAAGTGCAAAAGTGGTTTCCTGCACCAACACAAGTGCGAAAAGTGGTTTTTCAACACCAACACAAGTGCGAAAAGTGGTTTTTCAACACTAACACAAGTGCGAAAAGTGGTTTTTCCACACTAACACAAGTGCGAAAAGTGGTTTTTCCACACTAATACAAGTGCAAAAGTGGTTTCCTGCACCAACACAAGTGCGAAAAGTGGTTTTTCAACACTAACACAAGTGCGAAAAGTGGTTTTTCAACACTATCACAAGTGCAAAAAGTGTTTTTTCCACACTAATACAAGTGCAAAAGTGGTTTCCTGCACCAACACAAGAGCGAAAAGTGGTTTTTCAACACTAACACAAGTGCAAAAAGTGGTTTTTCAACACTAACACAAGTGCAAAAAGTGGTTTTTCCACACTAATACAAGTGCAAAAGTGGTTTCCTGCACCAACACAAGTGCGAAAAGTGGTTTTTCAACACTAACACAAGTGCGAAAAGTGGTTTTTCAACACTATCACAAGTGCAAAAAGTGTTTTTTCCACACTAATACAAGTGCAAAAGTGGTTTCCTGCACCAACACTAGTGCGAAAAGTGGTTTTTCAACACTAACACAAGTGCGAAAAGTGGTTTTTCAACACTATCACAAGTGCAAAAAGTGTTTTTTCACACTAATACAAGTGCAAAAGTGGTATCCTGCACCAACACAAGTGCAAAAAGTGGTTTTTCAACACTATCACAAGTGCAAAAAGTGGTTTTTCCACACTAATACAAGTGCAAACGTGGTTTCCTGCACCAACACAAGTGCGAAAAGTGGTTTTTTAACACTAACACAAGTGCGAAAAGTGGTTTTTCAACACTAACACAAGTGCGAAAAGTGGTTTTTCAACACTAACACAAGTGCGAAAAGTGTTTTTTCAACACTAACACAAGTGCGAAAAGTGGTTTTTCCACACTAATACAAGTGCAAAAGTGGTTTCCTGCACCAACACAAGTGCGAAAAGTGGTTTTTCAACACTAACACAAGTGCGAAAAGTGGTTTTTCAACACTAACACAAGTGCAAAAAGTGGTTTTTCCACACTAATACAAGTGCAAAAGTGGTTTCCTGCACCAACACAAGTGCGAAAAGTGGTTTTTCAACACTAACACAAGTGCGAAAAGTGGTTTTTCAACACTAACACAAGTGCGAAAAGTGGTTTTTCCACACTAATACAAGTGCAAAAGTGGTTTCCTGCACCAACACAAGTGCGAAAAGTGGTTTTTCAACACTAACAAGTGTTTCAACACTAACAAGTGTTTTTTCAACACTAACACAAGTGCGAAAAGTGGTTTTTCAACACTAACACAAGTGCGAAAAGTGGTTTTTCCAAACTAACACAAGTGCGAAATGTGGTTTTTCCACACTAATACAAGTGCGAAAAGAGGTTTTTTGAACACTAACACAAGTGCAAAAAGTGGTTTTTCAACACTAACACAAGTGCGAAAAGTGGTTTTCCACACGAATACAAGTGCAAATGTGGTTTCCTGCACCAACACAAGTGCGAAAAGTGGTTTTTCAACAATAACACAAGTGCGAAAAGTGGTTTTTCAACACTATCACAAGTGCAAAAAGTGTTTTTTCCACACTAATACAAGTGCAAAAGTGGTTTCCTGCACCAACACAAGTGCGAAAAGTGGTTTTTCAACACTAACACAAGTGCGAAAAGTGGTTTTTCAACACTATCACAAGTGCAAAAAGTGTTTTTTCCACACTAATACAAGTGCAAAAGTGGTTTCCTGCACCAACACAAGTGCGAAAAGTGGTTTTTCAACACTAACACAAGTGCGAAAAGTGGTTTTTCCACACTAATACAAGTGCAAAAGTGGTTTCTTGCACCAACACAAGTGCGAAAAGTGGTTTTTCAACACTAACACAAGTGCGAAAAGTGGTTTTTCAACACTAACACAAGTGCAAAAAGTGGTTTTTCAACACTAACACAACTGCGAAAAGTGGTTTTTCCACACTAATACAAGTGCAAAAGTGGTTTCCTGCACCAACACAAGTGCGAAAAGTGGTTTTTCAACACCAACACAAGTGCGAAAAGTGGTTTTTCAACACTAACACAAGTGCGAAAAGTGGTTTTTCCACACTAACACAAGTGCGAAAAGTGGTTTTTCCACACTAATACAAGTGCAAAAGTGGTTTCCTGCACCAACACAAGTGCGAAAAGTGGTTTTTCAACACTAACACAAGTGCGAAAAGTGGTTTTTCAACACTATCACAAGTGCAAAAAGTGTTTTTTCCACACTAATACAAGTGCAAAAGTGGTTTCCTGCACCAACACAAGAGCGAAAAGTGGTTTTTCAACACTAACACAAGTGCAAAAAGTGGTTTTTCAACACTAACACAAGTGCAAAAAGTGGTTTTTCCACACTAATACAAGTGCAAAAGTGGTTTCCTGCACCAACACAAGTGCGAAAAGTGGTTTTTCAACACTAACACAAGTGCGAAAAGTGGTTTTTCAACACTATCACAAGTGCAAAAAGTGTTTTTTCCACACTAATACAAGTGCAAAAGTGGTTTCCTGGACCAACACAAGTGCGAAAAGTGGTTTTTCAACACTAACACAAGTGTGAAAAGTGGTTTTTCAACACTATCACAAGTGCAAAAAGTGTTTTTTCCACACTAATACAAGTGCAAAAGTGGTTTCCTGCACCAACACAAGTGCGAAAAGTGGTTTTTCAACACTAACACAAGTGCCAAAAGTGGTTTTTCCACACTAATACAAGTGCAAAAGTGGTTTCCTGCACCAACACAAGTGCGAAAAGTGGTTTTTCAACACTAACACAAGTGCGAAAAGTGGTTTTTCAACACTAACACAAGTGCAAAAAGTGGTTTTTCCACACTAATACAAGTGCAAAAGTGGTTTCCTGCACCAACACAAGTGCGAAAAGTGGTTTTTCAACACTAACACAAGTGCGAAAAGTGGTTTTTCAACACTATCACAAGTGCAAAAAGTGTTTTTTCCACACTAATACAAGTGCAAAAGTGGTTTCCTGCACCAACACAAGTGCGAAAAGTGGTTTTTCAACACTAACACAAGTGCGAAAAGTGGTTTTTCCACACAAGTGCGAAAAGTGGTTTTTCCACACTAATACAAGTGCAAAAGTGGTTTCCTGCACCAACACAAGTGCGAAAAGTGGTTTTTCAACACTAACACAAGTGCGAAAAGTGGTTTTTCAACACTAACACAAGTGCGAAAAGTGGTTTTTCAACACTATCACAAGTGCAAAAAGTGTTTTTTCCACACTAATACAAGGGCAAAAGTGGTTTCCTGCACCAACACAAGTGCGAAAAGTGGTTTTTCAACACTAACACAAGTGCGAAAAGTGGTTTTTCAACACTAACACAAGTGCGAAAAGTGGTTTTTCAACACTAACACAAGTACGAAAAGTAGTTTTTCCACACTAATACAAGTGCAAAAGTGATTTCCTGCACCAACACAAGTGCAAAAAGTGGTTTTTCAACACTAACACAAGTGCGAAAAGTGGTTTTTCAACGCTAACACAAGTGCGAAAAGTGGTTTTCCACACGAATACAAGTGCAAATGTGGTTTCCTGCACCAACACAAGTGCGAAAAGTGGTTTTTCAACAATAACACAAGTGCGAAAAGTGGTTTTTCAACACTATCACAAGTGCAAAAAGTGTTTTTTCCACACTAATACAAGTGCAAAAGTGGTTTCCTGCACCAACACAAGTGCGAAAAGTGGTTTTTCAACACTAACACAAGTGCGAAAAGTGGTTTTTCAACACTATCACAAGTGCAAAAAGTGTTTTTTCCACACTAATACAAGTGCAAAAGTGGTTTTTCCACACTAATACAAGTGCAAAAGTGGTTTCTTGCACCAACACAAGTGCGAAAAGTGGTTTTTCAACACTATCACAAGTGCAAAAAGTGTTTTTTCCACACTAATACAAGTGCGAAAAGTGGTTTTTCCACACTAATACAAGTGCAAAAGTGGTTTCTTGCACCAACACAAGTGCGAAAAGTGGTTTTTCAACACTAACACAAGTGCGAAAAGTGGTTTTTCAACACTAACACAAGTGCAAAAAGTGGTTTTTCAACACTAACGCAACTGCGAAAAGTGGTTTTTCCACACTAATACAAGTGCAAAAGTGGTTTCCTGCACCAACACAAGTGCGAAAAGTGGTTTTTCAACACCAACACAAGTGCGAAAAGTGGTTTTTCAACACTAACACAAGTGCGAAAAGTGGTTTTTCCACACTAACACAAGTGCGAAAATTGGTTTTTCCACACTAATACAAGTGCAAAAGTGGTTTCCTGCACCAACACAAGTGCGAAAAGTGGTTTTTCAACACTAACACAAGTGCGAAAAGTGGTTTTTCAACACTATCACAAGTGCAAAAAGTGTTTTTTCCACACTAATACAAGTGCAAAAGTGGTTTCCTGCACCAACACAAGAGCGAAAAGTGGTTTTTCAACACTAACACAAGTGCAAAAAGTGGATTTTCAACACTAACACAAGTGCAAAAAGTGGTTTTTCCACACTAATACAAGTGCAAAAGTGGTTTCCTGCACCAACACAAGTGCGAAAAGTGGTTTTTCAACACTAACACAAGTGCGAAAAGTGGTTTTTCAACACTATCACAAGTGCAAAAAGTGTTTTTTCCACACTAATACAAGTGCAAAAGTGGTTTCCTGGACCAACACAAGTGCGAAAAGTGGTTTTTCAACACTAACACAAGTGTGAAAAGTGGTTTTTCAACACTATCACAAGTGCAAAAAGTGTTTTTTCCACACTAATACAAGTGCAAAAGTGGTTTCCTGCACCAACACAAGTGCGAAAAGTGGTTTTTCAACACTAACACAAGTGCCAAAAGTGGTTTTTCCACACTAATACAAGTGCAAAAGTGGTTTCCTGCACCAACACAAGTGCGAAAAGTGGTTTTTCAACACTAACACAAGTGCGAAAAGTGGTTTTTCAACACTAACACAAGTGCAAAAAGTGGTTTTTCCACACTAATACAAGTGCAAAAGTGGTTTCCTGCACCAACACAAGTGCGAAAAGTGGTTTTTCAACACTAACACAAGTGCGAAAAGTGGTTTTTCAACACTATCACAAGTGCGAAAAGTGGTTTTTCCACACTAATACAAGTGCAAAAGTGGTTTCTTGCACCAACACAAGTGCGAAAAGTGGTTTTTCAACACTAACACAAGTGCGAAAAGTGGTTTTTCAACACTAACACAAGTGCGAAAAGTGGTTTTTCAACACTAACACAACTGCGAAAAGTGGATTTTCCACACTAATACAAGTGCAAAAGTGGTTTCCTGCACCAACACAAGTGCGAAAAGTGGTTTTTCAACACCAACACAAGTGCGAAAAGTGGTTTTTCAACACTAACACAAGTGCAAAAAGTGGTTTTTCCACACTAATACAAGTGCAAAAGTGGTTTCCTGCACCAACACAAGTGCGAAACGTGGTTTTTCAACACTAACACAAGTGCGAAAAGTGGTTTTTCAACACTATCACAAGTGCAAAAAGTGTTTTTTCCACACTAATACAAGTGCAAAAGTGGTTTCCTGCACCAACACAAGTGCGAAAAGTGGTTTTTCAACACTAACACAAGTGCGAAAAGTGGTTTTTCCACACTAATACAAGTGCAAAAGTGGTTTCTTGCACCAACACAAGTGCGAAAAGTGGTTTTTCAACACTAACACAAGTGCGAAAAGTGGTTTTTCAACACTAACACAAGTGCGAAAAGTGGTTTTTCAACACTAACACAACTGCGAAAAGTGGATTTTCCACACTAATACAAGTGCAAAAGTGGTTTCCTGCACCAACACAAGTGCGAAAAGTGGTTTTTCAACACCAACACAAGTGCGAAAAGTGGTTTTTCAACACTAACACAAGTGCGAAAAGTGGTTTTTCCACACTAACACAAGTGCGAAAAGTGGTTTTTCCACACTAATACAAGTGCAAAAGTGGTTTCCTGCACCAACACAAGTGCGAAAAGTGGTTTTTCAACACTAACACAAGTGCGAAAAGTGGTTTTTCAACACTATCACAAGTGCAAAAAGTGTTTTTTCCACACTAATACAAGTGCAAAAGTGGTTTCCTGCACCAACACAAGAGCGAAAAGTGGTTTTTCAACACTAACACAAGTGCAAAAAGTGGTTTTTCAACACTAACACAAGTGCAAAAAGTGGTTTTTCCACACTAATACAAGTGCAAAAGTGGTTTCCTGCACCAACACAAGTGCGAAAAGTGGTTTTTCAACACTAACACAAGTGCGAAAAGTGGTTTTTCAACACTATCACAAGTGCAAAAAGTGTTTTTTCCACACTAATACAAGTGCAAAAGTGGTTTCCTGCACCAACACTAGTGCGAAAAGTGGTTTTTCAACACTAACACAAGTGCGAAAAGTGGTTTTTCAACACTATCACAAGTGCAAAAAGTGTTTTTTCACACTAATACAAGTGCAAAAGTGGTATCCTGCACCAACACAAGTGCAAAAAGTGGTTTTTCAACACTATCACAAGTGCAAAAAGTGGTTTTTCCACAATAATACAAGTGCAAACGTGGTTTCCTGCACCAACACAAGTGCGAAAAGTGGTTTTTTAACACTAACACAAGTGCGAAAAGTGGTTTTTCAACACTAACACAAGTGCGAAAAGTGGTTTTTCAACACTAACACAAGTGCGAAAAGTGTTTTTTCAACACTAACACAAGTGCGAAAAGTGGTTTTTCCACACTAATACAAGTGCGAAAAGTGGTTTTTCCACACTAATACAAGTGCAAAAGTGGTTTCCTGCACCAACACAAGTGCGAAAAGTGGTTTTTCAACACTAACACAAGTGCGAAAAGTGGTTTTTCAACAATATCACAAGTGCAAAAAGTGTTTTTTCCACACTAATACAAGTGCAAAAGTGGTTTCCTGCACCAACACAAGTGCGAAAAGTGGTTTTTCAACACTAACACAAGTGCGAAAAGTGGTTTTTCAACACTATCACAAGTGCAAAAAGTGTTTTTTCCACACTAATACAAGTGCAAAAGTGCTTTCCTGCACCAACACAAGTGCGAAAAGTGGTTTTTCAACACTAACACAAGTGCGAAAAGTGGTTTTTCAACACTAATACAAGTGCAAAAGTGGTTTCCTGCACCAACACAAGTGCGAAAAGTGGTTTTTCAACACTAACACAAGTGCGAAAAGTGGTTTTTCAACACTAACACAAGTGCAAAAAGTGGTTTTTCCACACTAATACAAGTGCAAAAGTGGTTTCCTGCACCAACACAAGTGCGAAACGTGGTTTTTCAACACTAACACAAGTGCGAAAAGTGGTTTTTCAACACTATCACAAGTGCAAAAAGTGTTTTTTCCACACTAATACAAGTGCAAAAGTGGTTTCCTGCACCAACACAAGTGCGAAAAGTGGTTTTTCAACACTAACACAAGTGCGAAAAGTGGTTTTTCCACACTAATACAAGTGCAAAAGTGGTTTCTTGCACCAACACAAGTGCGAAAAGTGGTTTTTCAACACTAACACAAGTGCGAAAAGTGGTTTTTCAACACTAACACAAGTGCGAAAAGTGGTTTTTCAACACTAACACAACTGCGAAAAGTGGATTTTCCACACTAATACAAGTGCAAAAGTGGTTTCCTGCACCAACACAAGTGCGAAAAGTGGTTTTTCAACACCAACACAAGTGCGAAAAGTGGTTTTTCAACACTAACACAAGTGCGAAAAGTGGTTTTTCCACACTAACACAAGTGCGAAAAGTGGTTTTTCCACACTAATACAAGTGCAAAAGTGGTTTCCTGCACCAACACAAGTGCGAAAAGTGGTTTTTCAACACTAACACAAGTGCGAAAAGTGGTTTTTCAACACTATCACAAGTGCAAAAAGTGTTTTTTCCACACTAATACAAGTGCAAAAGTGGTTTCCTGCACCAACACAAGAGCGAAAAGTGGTTTTTCAACACTAACACAAGTGCAAAAAGTGGTTTTTCAACACTAACACAAGTGCAAAAAGTGGTTTTTCCACACTAATACAAGTGCAAAAGTGGTTTCCTGCACCAACACAAGTGCGAAAAGTGGTTTTTCAACACTAACACAAGTGCGAAAAGTGGTTTTTCAACACTATCACAAGTGCAAAAAGTGTTTTTTCCACACTAATACAAGTGCAAAAGTGGTTTCCTGCACCAACACTAGTGCGAAAAGTGGTTTTTCAACACTAACACAAGTGCGAAAAGTGGTTTTTCAACACTATCACAAGTGCAAAAAGTGTTTTTTCACACTAATACAAGTGCAAAAGTGGTATCCTGCACCAACACAAGTGCAAAAAGTGGTTTTTCAACACTATCACAAGTGCAAAAAGTGGTTTTTCCACACTAATACAAGTGCAAACGTGGTTTCCTGCACCAACACAAGTGCGAAAAGTGGTTTTTTAACACTAACACAAGTGCGAAAAGTGGTTTTTCAACACTAACACAAGTGCGAAAAGTGGTTTTTCAACACTAACACAAGTGCGAAAAGTGTTTTTTCAACACTAACACAAGTGCGAAAAGTGGTTTTTCCACACTAATACAAGTGCAAAAGTGGTTTCCTGCACCAACACAAGTGCGAAAAGTGGTTTTTCAACACTAACACAAGTGCGAAAAGTGGTTTTTCAACACTAACACAAGTGCAAAAAGTGGTTTTTCCACACTAATACAAGTGCAAAAGTGGTTTCCTGCACCAACACAAGTGCGAAAAGTGGTTTTTCAACACTAACACAAGTGCGAAAAGTGGTTTTTCAACACTAACACAAGTGCGAAAAGTGGTTTTTCCACACTAATACAAGTGCAAAAGTGGTTTCCTGCACCAACACAAGTGCGAAAAGTGGTTTTTCAACACTAACAAGTGTTTCAACACTAACAAGTGTTTTTTCAACACTAACACAAGTGCGAAAAGTGGTTTTTCAACACTAACACAAGTGCGAAAAGTGGTTTTTCCAAACTAACACAAGTGCGAAATGTGGTTTTTCCACACTAATACAAGTGCGAAAAGAGGTTTTTTGAACACTAACACAAGTGCAAAAAGTGGTTTTTCAACACTAACACAAGTGCGAAAAGTGGTTTTCCACACGAATACAAGTGCAAATGTGGTTTCCTGCACCAACACAAGTGCGAAAAGTGGTTTTTCAACAATAACACAAGTGCGAAAAGTGGTTTTTCAACACTATCACAAGTGCAAAAAGTGTTTTTTCCACACTAATACAAGTGCAAAAGTGGTTTCCTGCACCAACACAAGTGCGAAAAGTGGTTTTTCAACACTAACACAAGTGCGAAAAGTGGTTTTTCAACACTATCACAAGTGCAAAAAGTGTTTTTTCCACACTAATACAAGTGCAAAAGTGGTTTCCTGCACCAACACAAGTGCGAAAAGTGGTTTTTCAACACTAACACAAGTGCGAAAAGTGGTTTTTCCACACTAATACAAGTGCAAAAGTGGTTTCTTGCACCAACACAAGTGCGAAAAGTGGTTTTTCAACACTAACACAAGTGCGAAAAGTGGTTTTTCAACACTAACACAAGTGCAAAAAGTGGTTTTTCAACACTAACACAACTGCGAAAAGTGGTTTTTCCACACTAATACAAGTGCAAAAGTGGTTTCCTGCACCAACACAAGTGCGAAAAGTGGTTTTTCAACACCAACACAAGTGCGAAAAGTGGTTTTTCAACACTAACACAAGTGCGAAAAGTGGTTTTTCCACACTAACACAAGTGCGAAAAGTGGTTTTTCCACACTAATACAAGTGCAAAAGTGGTTTCCTGCACCAACACAAGTGCGAAAAGTGGTTTTTCAACACTAACACAAGTGCGAAAAGTGGTTTTTCAACACTATCACAAGTGCAAAAAGTGTTTTTTCCACACTAATACAAGTGCAAAAGTGGTTTCCTGCACCAACACAAGAGCGAAAAGTGGTTTTTCAACACTAACACAAGTGCAAAAAGTGGTTTTTCAACACTAACACAAGTGCAAAAAGTGGTTTTTCCACACTAATACAAGTGCAAAAGTGGTTTCCTGCACCAACACAAGTGCGAAAAGTGGTTTTTCAACACTAACACAAGTGCGAAAAGTGGTTTTTCAACACTATCACAAGTGCAAAAAGTGTTTTTTCCACACTAATACAAGTGCAAAAGTGGTTTCCTGGACCAACACAAGTGCGAAAAGTGGTTTTTCAACACTAACACAAGTGTGAAAAGTGGTTTTTCAACACTATCACAAGTGCAAAAAGTGTTTTTTCCACACTAATACAAGTGCAAAAGTGGTTTCCTGCACCAACACAAGTGCGAAAAGTGGTTTTTCAACACTAACACAAGTGCCAAAAGTGGTTTTTCCACACTAATACAAGTGCAAAAGTGGTTTCCTGCACCAACACAAGTGCGAAAAGTGGTTTTTCAACACTAACACAAGTGCGAAAAGTGGTTTTTCAACACTAACACAAGTGCAAAAAGTGGTTTTTCCACACTAATACAAGTGCAAAAGTGGTTTCCTGCACCAACACAAGTGCGAAAAGTGGTTTTTCAACACTAACACAAGTGCGAAAAGTGGTTTTTCAACACTATCACAAGTGCAAAAAGTGTTTTTTCCACACTAATACAAGTGCAAAAGTGGTTTCCTGCACCAACACAAGTGCGAAAAGTGGTTTTTCAACACTAACACAAGTGCGAAAAGTGGTTTTTCCACACAAGTGCGAAAAGTGGTTTTTCCACACTAATACAAGTGCAAAAGTGGTTTCCTGCACCAACACAAGTGCGAAAAGTGGTTTTTCAACACTAACACAAGTGCGAAAAGTGGTTTTTCAACACTAACACAAGTGCGAAAAGTGGTTTTTCAACACTATCACAAGTGCAAAAAGTGTTTTTTCCACACTAATACAAGGGCAAAAGTGGTTTCCTGCACCAACACAAGTGCGAAAAGTGGTTTTTCAACACTAACACAAGTGCGAAAAGTGGTTTTTCAACACTAACACAAGTGCGAAAAGTGGTTTTTCAACACTAACACAAGTACGAAAAGTAGTTTTTCCACACTAATACAAGTGCAAAAGTGATTTCCTGCACCAACACAAGTGCAAAAAGTGGTTTTTCAACACTAACACAAGTGCGAAAAGTGGTTTTTCAACGCTAACACAAGTGCGAAAAGTGGTTTTCCACACGAATACAAGTGCAAATGTGGTTTCCTGCACCAACACAAGTGCGAAAAGTGGTTTTTCAACAATAACACAAGTGCGAAAAGTGGTTTTTCAACACTATCACAAGTGCAAAAAGTGTTTTTTCCACACTAATACAAGTGCAAAAGTGGTTTCCTGCACCAACACAAGTGCGAAAAGTGGTTTTTCAACACTAACACAAGTGCGAAAAGTGGTTTTTCAACACTATCACAAGTGCAAAAAGTGTTTTTTCCACACTAATACAAGTGCAAAAGTGGTTTTTCCACACTAATACAAGTGCAAAAGTGGTTTCTTGCACCAACACAAGTGCGAAAAGTGGTTTTTCAACACTATCACAAGTGCAAAAAGTGTTTTTTCCACACTAATACAAGTGCGAAAAGTGGTTTTTCCACACTAATACAAGTGCAAAAGTGGTTTCTTGCACCAACACAAGTGCGAAAAGTGGTTTTTCAACACTAACACAAGTGCGAAAAGTGGTTTTTCAACACTAACACAAGTGCAAAAAGTGGTTTTTCAACACTAACGCAACTGCGAAAAGTGGTTTTTCCACACTAATACAAGTGCAAAAGTGGTTTCCTGCACCAACACAAGTGCGAAAAGTGGTTTTTCAACACCAACACAAGTGCGAAAAGTGGTTTTTCAACACTAACACAAGTGCGAAAAGTGGTTTTTCCACACTAACACAAGTGCGAAAATTGGTTTTTCCACACTAATACAAGTGCAAAAGTGGTTTCCTGCACCAACACAAGTGCGAAAAGTGGTTTTTCAACACTAACACAAGTGCGAAAAGTGGTTTTTCAACACTATCACAAGTGCAAAAAGTGTTTTTTCCACACTAATACAAGTGCAAAAGTGGTTTCCTGCACCAACACAAGAGCGAAAAGTGGTTTTTCAACACTAACACAAGTGCAAAAAGTGGATTTTCAACACTAACACAAGTGCAAAAAGTGGTTTTTCCACACTAATACAAGTGCAAAAGTGGTTTCCTGCACCAACACAAGTGCGAAAAGTGGTTTTTCAACACTAACACAAGTGCGAAAAGTGGTTTTTCAACACTATCACAAGTGCAAAAAGTGTTTTTTCCACACTAATACAAGTGCAAAAGTGGTTTCCTGGACCAACACAAGTGCGAAAAGTGGTTTTTCAACACTAACACAAGTGTGAAAAGTGGTTTTTCAACACTATCACAAGTGCAAAAAGTGTTTTTTCCACACTAATACAAGTGCAAAAGTGGTTTCCTGCACCAACACAAGTGCGAAAAGTGGTTTTTCAACACTAACACAAGTGCCAAAAGTGGTTTTTCCACACTAATACAAGTGCAAAAGTGGTTTCCTGCACCAACACAAGTGCGAAAAGTGGTTTTTCAACACTAACACAAGTGCGAAAAGTGGTTTTTCAACACTAACACAAGTGCAAAAAGTGGTTTTTCCACACTAATACAAGTGCAAAAGTGGTTTCCTGCACCAACACAAGTGCGAAAAGTGGTTTTTCAACACTAACACAAGTGCGAAAAGTGGTTTTTCAACACTATCACAAGTGCAAAAAGTGTTTTTTCCACACTAATACAAGTGCAAAAGTGGTTTCCTGCACCAACACAAGTGCGAAAAGTGGTTTTTCAACACTAACACAAGTGCGAAAAGTGGTTTTTCCACACTAATACAAGTGCAAAAGTGGTTTCCTGCACCAACACAAGTGCGAAAAGTGGTTTTTCAACACTAACACAAGTGCGAAAAGTGGTTTTTCAACACTAACACAAGTGCGAAAAGTGGTTTTTCAACACTATCACAAGTGCAAAAAGTGTTTTTTCCACACTAATACAAGGGCAAAAGTGGTTTCCTGCACCAACACAAGTGCGAAAAGTGGTTTTTCAACACTAACACAAGTGCGAAAAGTGGTTTTTCAACACTAACACAAGTGCGAAAAGTGGTTTTTCAACACTAACACAAGTACGAAAAGTAGTTTTTCCACACTAATACAAGTGCAAAAGTGATTTCCTGCACCAACACAAGTGCAAAAAGTGGTTTTTCAACACTAACACAAGTGCGAAAAGTGGTTTTTCAACACTATCACAAGTGCAAAAAGTGTTTTTTCCACACAAATACAAGTGCAAAAGTGGTTTCCTGCACCAACACAAGTGCGAAAAGTGGTTTTTCAACACTAACACAAGTGCGAAAAGTGGTTTTTCAACACTAACACAACTGCGAAAAGTGGTTTTTCCACACTAATACAAGTGCAAAAGTGGTTTCCTGCACCAACACAAGTGCGAAAAGTGGTTTTTCAACACTAACAAGTGTTTCAACACTAACAAGTGTTTTTTCAACACTAACACAAGTGCGAAAAGTGGTTTTTCAACACTAACACAAGTGCGAAAAGTGGTTTTTCCAAACTAACACAAGTGCGAAATGTGGTTTTTCCACACTAATACAAGTGCGAAAAGTGGTTTTTTGAACACTAACACAAGTGCAAAAAGTGGTTTTTCAACACTAACACAAGTGCGAAAAGTGGTTTTCCACACGAATACAAGTGCAAATGTGGTTTCCTGCACCAACACAAGTGCGAAAAGTGGTTTTTCAACAATAACACAAGTGCGAAAAGTGGTTTTTCAACACTATCACAAGTGCAAAAAGTGTTTTTTCCACACTAATACAAGTGCAAAAGTGGTTTCCTGCACCAACACAAGTGCGAAAAGTGGTTTTTCAACGCTAACACAAGTGCGAAAAGTGGTTTTTCAACACTATCACAAGTGCAAAAATTGTTTTTTCCACACTAATACAAGTGCAAAAGTGGTTTCCTGCACCAACACAAGTGCGAAAAGTGGTTTTTCAACACTAACACAAGTGCGAAAAGTGGTTTTTCAACACTAACACAAGTGCGAAAAGTGGTTTTTCCACACTAATACAAGTGCAAAAGTGGTTTCCTGCACCAACACAAGTGCGAAAAGTGGTTTTTCAACACTAACACAAGTGCGAAAAGTGGTTTTTCAACAATATCACAAGTGCAAAAAGTGTTTTTTCCACACTAATACAAGTGCAAAAGTGGTTTCCTGCACCAACACAAGTGCGAAAAGTGGTTTTTCAACACTAACACAAGTGCGAAAAGTGGTTTTTCAACACTATCACAAGTGCAA
Organism: Myxine glutinosa; assembly: GCF_964187855.1. Taxonomy (NCBI): domain Eukaryota; kingdom Metazoa; phylum Chordata; class Myxini; order Myxiniformes; family Myxinidae; genus Myxine; species Myxine glutinosa. The sequence goes on along the minus strand of NW_027616810.1, from coordinate 123,419 downwards.
AAAGTGTTTTTTCCACACTAATACAAGTGCAAAAGTGGTTTCCTGGACCAACACAAGTGCGAAAAGTGGTTTTTCAACACTAACACAAGTGTGAAAAGTGGTTTTTCAACACTATCACAAGTGCAAAAAGTGTTTTTTCCACACTAATACAAGTGCAAAAGTGGTTTCCTGCACCAACACAAGTGCGAAAAGTGGTTTTTCAACACTAACACAAGTGCCAAAAGTGGTTTTTCCACACTAATACAAGTGCAAAAGTGGTTTCCTGCACCAACACAAGTGCGAAAAGTGGTTTTTCAACACTAACACAAGTGCGAAAAGTGGTTTTTCAACACTAACACAAGTGCAAAAAGTGGTTTTTCCACACTAATACAAGTGCAAAAGTGGTTTCCTGCACCAACACAAGTGCGAAAAGTGGTTTTTCAACACTAACACAAGTGCGAAAAGTGGTTTTTCAACACTATCACAAGTGCAAAAAGTGTTTTTTCCACACTAATACAAGTGCAAAAGTGGTTTCCTGCACCAACACAAGTGCGAAAAGTGGTTTTTCAACACTAACACAAGTGCGAAAAGTGGTTTTTCCACACAAGTGCGAAAAGTGGTTTTTCCACACTAATACAAGTGCAAAAGTGGTTTCCTGCACCAACACAAGTGCGAAAAGTGGTTTTTCAACACTAACACAAGTGCGAAAAGTGGTTTTTCAACACTATCACAAGTGCAAAAAGTGTTTTTTCCACACTAATACAAGTGCAAAAGTGGTTTCCTGGACCAACACAAGTGCGAAAAGTGGTTTTTCAACACTAACACAAGTGTGAAAAGTGGTTTTTCAACACTATCACAAGTGCAAAAAGTGTTTTTTCCACACTAATACAAGTGCAAAAGTGGTTTCCTGCACCAACACAAGTGCGAAAAGTGGTTTTTCAACACTAACACAAGTGCCAAAAGTGGTTTTTCCACACTAATACAAGTGCAAAAGTGGTTTCCTGCACCAACACAAGTGCGAAAAGTGGTTTTTCAACACTAACACAAGTGCGAAAAGTGGTTTTTCAACACTAACACAAGTGCAAAAAGTGGTTTTTCCACACTAATACAAGTGCAAAAGTGGTTTCCTGCACCAACACAAGTGCGAAAAGTGGTTTTTCAACACTAACACAAGTGCGAAAAGTGGTTTTTCAACACTATCACAAGTGCAAAAAGTGTTTTTTCCACACTAATACAAGTGCAAAAGTGGTTTCCTGCACCAACACAAGTGCGAAAAGTGGTTTTTCAACACTAACACAAGTGCGAAAAGTGGTTTTTCCACACTAATACAAGTGCAAAAGTGGTTTCCTGCACCAACACAAGTGCGAAAAGTGGTTTTTCAACACTAACACAAGTGCGAAAAGTGGTTTTTCAACACTAACACAAGTGCGAAAAGTGGTTTTTCAACACTATCACAAGTGCAAAAAGTGTTTTTTCCACACTAATACAAGGGCAAAAGTGGTTTCCTGCACCAACACAAGTGCGAAAAGTGGTTTTTCAACACTAACACAAGTGCGAAAAGTGGTTTTTCAACACTAACACAAGTGCGAAAAGTGGTTTTTCAACACTAACACAAGTACGAAAAGTAGTTTTTCCACACTAATACAAGTGCAAAAGTGATTTCCTGCACCAACACAAGTGCAAAAAGTGGTTTTTCAACACTAACACAAGTGCGAAAAGTGGTTTTTCAACACTATCACAAGTGCAAAAAGTGTTTTTTCCACACAAATACAAGTGCAAAAGTGGTTTCCTGCACCAACACAAGTGCGAAAAGTGGTTTTTCAACACTAACACAAGTGCGAAAAGTGGTTTTTCAACACTAACACAACTGCGAAAAGTGGTTTTTCCACACTAATACAAGTGCAAAAGTGGTTTCCTGCACCAACACAAGTGCGAAAAGTGGTTTTTCAACACTAACAAGTGTTTCAACACTAACAAGTGTTTTTTCAACACTAACACAAGTGCGAAAAGTGGTTTTTCAACACTAACACAAGTGCGAAAAGTGGTTTTTCCAAACTAACACAAGTGCGAAATGTGGTTTTTCCACACTAATACAAGTGCGAAAAGTGGTTTTTTGAACACTAACACAAGTGCAAAAAGTGGTTTTTCAACACTAACACAAGTGCGAAAAGTGGTTTTCCACACGAATACAAGTGCAAATGTGGTTTCCTGCACCAACACAAGTGCGAAAAGTGGTTTTTCAACAATAACACAAGTGCGAAAAGTGGTTTTTCAACACTATCACAAGTGCAAAAAGTGTTTTTTCCACACTAATACAAGTGCAAAAGTGGTTTCCTGCACCAACACAAGTGCGAAAAGTGGTTTTTCAACGCTAACACAAGTGCGAAAAGTGGTTTTTCAACACTATCACAAGTGCAAAAATTGTTTTTTCCACACTAATACAAGTGCAAAAGTGGTTTCCTGCACCAACACAAGTGCGAAAAGTGGTTTTTCAACACTAACACAAGTGCGAAAAGTGGTTTTTCAACACTAACACAAGTGCGAAAAGTGGTTTTTCCACACTAATACAAGTGCAAAAGTGGTTTCCTGCACCAACACAAGTGCGAAAAGTGGTTTTTCAACACTAACACAAGTGCGAAAAGTGGTTTTTCAACAATATCACAAGTGCAAAAAGTGTTTTTTCCACACTAATACAAGTGCAAAAGTGGTTTCCTGCACCAACACAAGTGCGAAAAGTGGTTTTTCAACACTAACACAAGTGCGAAAAGTGGTTTTTCAACACTATCACAAGTGCAAAAAGTGTTTTTTCCACACTAATACAAGTGCAAAAGTGGTTTCCTGGACCAACACAAGTGCGAAAAGTGGTTTTTCAACACTAACACAAGTGTGAAAAGTGGTTTTTCAACACTATCACAAGTGCAAAAAGTGTTTTTTCCACACTAATACAAGTGCAAAAGTGGTTTCCTGCACCAACACAAGTGCGAAAAGTGGTTTTTCAACACTAACACAAGTGCCAAAAGTGGTTTTTCCACACTAATACAAGTGCAAAAGTGGTTTCCTGCACCAACACAAGTGCGAAAAGTGGTTTTTCAACACTAACACAAGTGCGAAAAGTGGTTTTTCAACACTAACACAAGTGCAAAAAGTGGTTTTTCCACACTAATACAAGTGCAAAAGTGGTTTCCTGCACCAACACAAGTGCGAAAAGTGGTTTTTCAACACTAACACAAGTGCGAAAAGTGGTTTTTCAACACTATCACAAGTGCAAAAAGTGTTTTTTCCACACTAATACAAGTGCAAAAGTGGTTTCCTGCACCAACACAAGTGCGAAAAGTGGTTTTTCAACACTAACACAAGTGCGAAAAGTGGTTTTTCCACACAAGTGCGAAAAGTGGTTTTTCCACACTAATACAAGTGCAAAAGTGGTTTCCTGCACCAACACAAGTGCGAAAAGTGGTTTTTCAACACTAACACAAGTGCGAAAAGTGGTTTTTCAACACTAACACAAGTGCGAAAAGTGGTTTTTCAACACTATCACAAGTGCAAAAAGTGTTTTTTCCACACTAATACAAGGGCAAAAGTGGTTTCCTGCACCAACACAAGTGCGAAAAGTGGTTTTTCAACACTAACACAAGTGCGAAAAGTGGTTTTTCAACACTAACACAAGTACGAAAAGTAGTTTTTCCACACTAATACAAGTGCAAAAGTGATTTCCTGCACCAACACAAGTGCAAAAAGTGGTTTTTCAACACTAACACAAGTGCGAAAAGTGGTTTTTCAACACTAACACAAGTGCGAAAAGTGGTTTTTCAACACTATCACAAGTGCAAAAAGTGTTTTTTCCACACTAATACAAGTGCAAAAGTGGTTTCCTGCACCAACACAAGTGCGAAAAGTGGTTTTTCAACACTAACACAAGTGCGAAAAGTGGTTTTTCAACACTATCACAAGTGCAAAAAGTGTTTTTTCCACACTAATACAAGTGCAAAAGTGGTTTCCTGCACCAACACAAGTGCGAAAAGTGGTTTTTCAACACTAACACAAGTGCGAAAAGTGGTTTTTCCACACTAATACAAGTGCAAAAGTGGTTTCTTGCACCAACACAAGTGCGAAAAGTGGTTTTTCAACACTAACACAAGTGCGAAAAGTGGTTTTTCAACACTAACACAAGTGCAAAAAGTGGTTTTTCAACACTAACGCAACTGCGAAAAGTGGTTTTTCCACACTAATACAAGTGCAAAAGTGGTTTCCTGCACCAACACAAGTGCGAAAAGTGGTTTTTCAACACCAACACAAGTGCGAAAAGTGGTTTTTCAACACTAACACAAGTGCGAAAAGTGGTTTTTCCACACTAACACAAGTGCGAAAAGTGGTTTTTCCACACTAATACAAGTGCAAAAGTGGTTTCCTGCACCAACACAAGTGCGAAAAGTGGTTTTTCAACACTAACACAAGTGCGAAAAGTGGTTTTTCAACACTATCACAAGTGCAAAAAGTGTTTTTTCCACACTAATACAAGTGCAAAAGTGGTTTCCTGCACCAACACAAGTGCGAAAAGTGGTTTTTCAACACTAACACAAGTGCAAAAAGTGGATTTTCAACACTAACACAAGTGCAAAAAGTGGTTTTTCCACACTAATACAAGTGCAAAAGTGGTTTCCTGCACCAACACAAGTGCGAAAAGTGGTTTTTCAACACTAACACAAGTGCGAAAAGTGGTTTTTCAACACTATCACAAGTGCAAAAAGTGTTTTTTCCACACTAATACAAGTGCAAAAGTGGTTTCCTGGACCAACACAAGTGCGAAAAGTGGTTTTTCAACACTAACACAAGTGTGAAAAGTGGTTTTTCAACACTATCACAAGTGCAAAAAGTGTTTTTTCCACACTAATACAAGTGCAAAAGTGGTTTCCTGCACCAACACAAGTGCGAAAAGTGGTTTTTCAACACTAACACAAGTGCCAAAAGTGGTTTTTCCACACTAATACAAGTGCAAAAGTGGTTTCCTGCACCAACACAAGTGCGAAAAGTGGTTTTTCAACACTAACACAAGTGCGAAAAGTGGTTTTTCAACACTAACACAAGTGCAAAAAGTGGTTTTTCCACACTAATACAAGTGCAAAAGTGGTTTCCTGCACCAACACAAGTGCGAAAAGTGGTTTTTCAACACTAACACAAGTGCGAAAAGTGGTTTTTCAACACTATCACAAGTGCAAAAAGTGTTTTTTCCACACTAATACAAGTGCAAAAGTGGTTTCCTGCACCAACACAAGTGCGAAAAGTGGTTTTTCAACACTAACACAAGTGCGAAAAGTGGTTTTTCCACACAAGTGCGAAAAGTGGTTTTTCCACACTAATACAAGTGCAAAAGTGGTTTCCTGCACCAACACAAGTGCGAAAAGTGGTTTTTCAACACTAACACAAGTGCGAAAAGTGGTTTTTCAACACTAACACAAGTGCGAAAAGTGGTTTTTCAACACTATCACAAGTGCAAAAAGTGTTTTTTCCACACTAATACAAGTGCAAAAGTGATTTCCTGCACCAACACAAGTGCAAAAAGTGGTTTTTCAACACTAACACAAGTGCGAAAAGTGGTTTTTCAACACTATCACAAGTGCAAAAAGTGTTTTTTCCACACAAATACAAGTGCAAAAGTGGTTTCCTGCACCAACACAAGTGCGAAAAGTGGTTTTTCAACACTAACACAAGTGCGAAAAGTGGTTTTTCAACACTAACACAACTGCGAAAAGTGGTTTTTCCACACTAATACAAGTGCAAAAGTGGTTTCCTGCACCAACACAAGTGCGAAAAGTGGTTTTTCAACACTAACAAGTGTTTCAACACTAACAAGTGTTTTTTCAACACTAACACAAGTGCGAAAAGTGGTTTTTCAACACTAACACAAGTGCGAAAAGTGGTTTTTCCAAACTAACACAAGTGCGAAATGTGGTTTTTCCACACTAATACAAGTGCGAAAAGTGGTTTTTTGAACACTAACACAAGTGCAAAAAGTGGTTTTTCAACACTAACACAAGTGCGAAAAGTGGTTTTCCACACGAATACAAGTGCAAATGTGGTTTCCTGCACCAACACAAGTGCGAAAAGTGGTTTTTCAACAATAACACAAGTGCGAAAAGTGGTTTTTCAACACTATCACAAGTGCAAAAAGTGTTTTTTCCACACTAATACAAGTGCAAAAGTGGTTTCCTGCACCAACACAAGTGCGAAAAGTGGTTTTTCAACGCTAACACAAGTGCGAAAAGTGGTTTTTCAACACTATCACAAGTGCAAAAATTGTTTTTTCCACACTAATACAAGTGCAAAAGTGGTTTCCTGCACCAACACAAGTGCGAAAAGTGGTTTTTCAACACTAACACAAGTGCGAAAAGTGGTTTTTCAACACTAACACAAGTGCGAAAAGTGGTTTTTCCACACTAATACAAGTGCAAAAGTGGTTTCCTGCACCAACACAAGTGCGAAAAGTGGTTTTTCAACACTAACACAAGTGCGAAAAGTGGTTTTTCAACAATATCACAAGTGCAAAAAGTGTTTTTTCCACACTAATACAAGTGCAAAAGTGGTTTCCTGCACCAACACAAGTGCGAAAAGTGGTTTTTCAACACTAACACAAGTGCGAAAAGTGGTTTTTCAACACTATCACAAGTGCAAAAAGTGTTTTTTCCACACTAATACAAGTGCAAAAGTGCTTTCCTGCACCAACACAAGTGCGAAAAGTGGTTTTTCAACACTAACACAAGTGCGAAAAGTGGTTTTTCAACACTAATACAAGTGCAAAAGTGGTTTCCTGCACCAACACAAGTGCGAAAAGTGGTTTTTCAACACTAACACAAGTGCGAAAAGTGGTTTTTCAACACTAACACAAGTGCAAAAAGTGGTTTTTCCACACTAATACAAGTGCAAAAGTGGTTTCCTGCACCAACACAAGTGCGAAAAGTGGTTTTTCAACACTAACACAAGTGCGAAAAGTGGTTTTTCAACACTATCACAAGTGCAAAAAGTGTTTTTTCCACACTAATACAAGTGCAAAAGTGGTTTCCTGCACCAACACAAGTGCGAAAAGTGGTTTTTCAACACTAACACAAGTGCGAAAAGTGGTTTTTCCACACTAATACAAGTGCAAAAGTGGTTTCTTGCACCAACACAAGTGCGAAAAGTGGTTTTTCAACACTAACACAAGTGCGAAAAGTGGTTTTTCAACACTAACACAAGTGCGAAAAGTGGTTTTTCAACACTAACACAACTGCGAAAAGTGGATTTTCCACACAAATACAAGTGCAAAGGTGGTTTCCTGCACCAACACAAGTGCGAAAAGTGGTTTTTCAACACCAACACAAGTGCGAAAAGTGGTTTTTCAACACTAACACAAGTGCGAAAAGTGGTTTTTCCACACTAACACAAGTGCGAAAAGTGGTTTTTCCACACTAATACAAGTGCAAAAGTGGTTTCCTGCACCAACACAAGTGCGAAAAGTGGTTTTTCAACACTAACACAAGTGCGAAAAGTGGTTTTTCAACACTATCACAAGTGCAAAAAGTGTTTTTCCACACTAATACAAGTGCAAAAGTGGTTTCCTGCACCAACACAAGTGCGAAAAGTGGTTTTTCAACACTAACACAAGTGCAAAAAGTGGTTTTTCAACACTAACACAAGTGCAAAAAGTGGTTTTTCCACACTAATACAAGTGCAAAAGTGGTTTCCTGCACCACCACAAGTGCGAAAAGTGGTTTTTCAACACTAACACAAGTGCGAAAAGTGGTTTTTCAACACTATCACAAGTGCAAAAAGTGTTTTTTCCACACTAATACAAGTGCAAAAGTAGTTTCCTGGACCAACACAAGTGCGAAAAGTGGTTTTTCAACACTAACACAAGTGTGAAAAGTGGTTTTTCAACACTATCACAAGTGCAAAAAGTGTTTTTTCCACACTAATACAAGTGCAAAAGTGGTTTCCTGCACCAACACAAGTGCGAAAAGTGGTTTTTCAACACTAACACAAGTGCGAAAAGTGGTTTTTCCACACTAATACAAGTGCAAAAGTGGTTTCCTGCACCAACACAAGTGCGAAAAGTGGTTTTTCACAACTAACACAAGTGCGAAAAGTGGTTTTTCAACACTAACACAAGTGCAAAAAGTGGTTTTTCCACACTAATACAAGTGCAAAAGTGGTTTCCTGCACCACCACAAGTGCGAAAAGTGGTTTTTCAACACTAACACAAGTGCGAAAAGTGGTTTTTCAACAATATCACAAGTGCAAAAAGTGTTTTTTCCACACTAATACAAGTGCAAAAGTGGTTTCCTGCACCAACACAAGTGCGAAAAGTGGTTTTTCAACACTAACACAAGTGCGAAAAGTGGTTTTTCAACACTATCACAAGTGCAAAAAGTGTTTTTTCCACACTAATACAAGTGCAAAAGTGGTTTCCTGGACCAACACAAGTGCGAAAAGTGGTTTTTCAACACTAACACAAGTGTGAAAAGTGGTTTTTCAACACTATCACAAGTGCAAAAAGTGTTTTTTCCACACTAATACAAGTGCAAAAGTGGTTTCCTGCACCAACACAAGTGCGAAAAGTGGTTTTTCAACACTAACACAAGTGCCAAAAGTGGTTTTTCCACACTAATACAAGTGCAAAAGTGGTTTCCTGCACCAACACAAGTGCGAAAAGTGGTTTTTCAACACTAACACAAGTGCGAAAAGTGGTTTTTCAACACTAACACAAGTGCAAAAAGTGGTTTTTCCACACTAATACAAGTGCAAAAGTGGTTTCCTGCACCAACACAAGTGCGAAAAGTGGTTTTTCAACACTAACACAAGTGCGAAAAGTGGTTTTTCAACACTATCACAAGTGCAAAAAGTGTTTTTTCCACACTAATACAAGTGCAAAAGTGGTTTCCTGCACCAACACAAGTGTGAAAAGTGGTTTTTCAACACTAACACAAGTGCGAAAAGTGGTTTTTCCACACAAGTGCGAAAAGTGGTTTTTCCACACTAATACAAGTGCAAAAGTGGTTTCCTGCACCAACACAAGTGCGAAAAGTGGTTTTTCAACACTAACACAAGTGCGAAAAGTGGTTTTTCAACACTAACACAAGTGCGAAAAGTGGTTTTTCAACACTATCACAAGTGCAAAAAGTGTTTTTTCCACACTAATACAAGGGCAAAAGTGGTTTCCTGCACCAACACAAGTGCGAAAAGTGGTTTTTCAACACTAACACAAGTGCGAAAAGTGGTTTTTCAACACTAACACAAGTGCGAAAAGTGGTTTTTCAACACTAACACAAGTACGAAAAGTAGTTTTTCCACACTAATACAAGTGCAAAAGTGATTTCCTGCACCAACACAAGTGCAAAAAGTGGTTTTTCAACACTAACACAAGTGCGAAAAGTGGTTTTTCAACGCTAACACAAGTGCGAAAAGTGGTTTTCCACACGAATACAAGTGCAAATGTGGTTTCCTGCACCAACACAAGTGCGAAAAGTGGTTTTTCAACAATAACACAAGTGCGAAAAGTGGTTTTTCAACACTATCACAAGTGCAAAAAGTGTTTTTTCCACACTAATACAAGTGCAAAAGTGGTTTCCTGCACCAACACAAGTGCGAAAAGTGGTTTTTCAACACTAACACAAGTGCGAAAAGTGGTTTTTCAACACTATCACAAGTGCAAAAAGTGTTTTTTCCACACTAATACAAGTGCAAAAGTGGTTTCCTGCACCAACACAAGTGCGAAAAGTGGTTTTTCAACACTAACACAAGTGCGAAAAGTGGTTTTTCCACACTAATACAAGTGCAAAAGTGGTTTCTTGCACCAACACAAGTGCGAAAAGTGGTTTTTCAACACTAACACAAGTGCGAAAAGTGGTTTTTCAACACTAACACAAGTGCAAAAAGTGGTTTTTCAACACTAACGCAACTGCGAAAAGTGGTTTTTCCACACTAATACAAGTGCAAAAGTGGTTTCCTGCACCAACACAAGTGCGAAAAGTGGTTTTTCAACACCAACACAAGTGCGAAAAGTGGTTTTTCAACACTAACACAAGTGCGAAAAGTGGTTTTTCCACACTAACACAAGTGCGAAAAGTGGTTTTTCCACACTAATACAAGTGCAAAAGTGGTTTCCTGCACCAACACAAGTGCGAAAAGTGGTTTTTCAACACTAACACAAGTGCGAAAAGTGGTTTTTCAACACTATCACAAGTGCAAAAAGTGTTTTTTCCACACTAATACAAGTGCAAAAGTGGTTTCCTGCACCAACACAAGAGCGAAAAGTGGTTTTTCAACACTAACACAAGTGCAAAAAGTGGATTTTCAACACTAACACAAGTGCAAAAAGTGGTTTTTCCACACTAATACAAGTGCAAAAGTGGTTTCCTGCACCAACACAAGTGCGAAAAGTGGTTTTTCAACACTAACACAAGTGCGAAAAGTGGTTTTTCAACACTATCACAAGTGCAAAAAGTGTTTTTTCCACACTAATACAAGTGCAAAAGTGGTTTCCTGGACCAACACAAGTGCGAAAAGTGGTTTTTCAACACTAACACAAGTGTGAAAAGTGGTTTTTCAACACTATCACAAGTGCAAAAAGTGTTTTTTCCACACTAATACAAGTGCAAAAGTGGTTTCCTGCACCAACACAAGTGCGAAAAGTGGTTTTTCAACACTAACACAAGTGCCAAAAGTGGTTTTTCCACACTAATACAAGTGCAAAAGTGGTTTCCTGCACCAACACAAGTGCGAAAAGTGGTTTTTCAACACTAACACAAGTGCGAAAAGTGGTTTTTCAACACTAACACAAGTGCAAAAAGTGGTTTTTCCACACTAATACAAGTGCAAAAGTGGTTTCCTGCACCAACACAAGTGCGAAAAGTGGTTTTTCAACACTAACACAAGTGCGAAAAGTGGTTTTTCAACACTATCACAAGTGCAAAAAGTGTTTTTTCCACACTAATACAAGTGCAAAAGTGGTTTCCTGCACCAACACAAGTGCGAAAAGTGGTTTTTCAACACTAACACAAGTGCGAAAAGTGGTTTTTCCACACAAGTGCGAAAAGTGGTTTTTCCACACTAATACAAGTGCAAAAGTGGTTTCCTGCACCAACACAAGTGCGAAAAGTGGTTTTTCAACACTAACACAAGTGCGAAAAGTGGTTTTTCAACACTAACACAAGTGCGAAAAGTGGTTTTTCAACACTATCACAAGTGCAAAAAGTGTTTTTTCCACACTAATACAAGGGCAAAAGTGGTTTCCTGCACCAACACAAGTGCGAAAAGTGGTTTTTCAACACTAACACAAGTGCGAAAAGTGGTTTTTCAACACTAACACAAGTGCGAAAAGTGGTTTTTCAACACTAACACAAGTACGAAAAGTAGTTTTTCCACACTAATACAAGTGCAAAAGTGATTTCCTGCACCAACACAAGTGCAAAAAGTGGTTTTTCAACACTAACACAAGTGCGAAAAGTGGTTTTTCAACACTATCACAAGTGCAAAAAGTGTTTTTTCCACACAAATACAAGTGCAAAAGTGGTTTCCTGCACCAACACAAGTGCGAAAAGTGGTTTTTCAACACTAACACAAGTGCGAAAAGTGGTTTTTCAACACTAACACAACTGCGAAAAGTGGTTTTTCCACACTAATACAAGTGCAAAAGTGGTTTCCTGCACCAACACAAGTGCGAAAAGTGGTTTTTCAACACTAACAAGTGTTTCAACACTAACAAGTGTTTTTTCAACACTAACACAAGTGCGAAAAGTGGTTTTTCAACACTAACACAAGTGCGAAAAGTGGTTTTTCCAAACTAACACAAGTGCGAAATGTGGTTTTTCCACACTAATACAAGTGCGAAAAGTGGTTTTTTGAACACTAACACAAGTGCAAAAAGTGGTTTTTCAACACTAACACAAGTGCGAAAAGTGGTTTTCCACACGAATACAAGTGCAAATGTGGTTTCCTGCACCAACACAAGTGCGAAAAGTGGTTTTTCAACAATAACACAAGTGCGAAAAGTGGTTTTTCAACACTATCACAAGTGCAAAAAGTGTTTTTTCCACACTAATACAAGTGCAAAAGTGGTTTCCTGCACCAACACAAGTGCGAAAAGTGGTTTTTCAACGCTAACACAAGTGCGAAAAGTGGTTTTTCAACACTATCACAAGTGCAAAAATTGTTTTTTCCACACTAATACAAGTGCAAAAGTGGTTTCCTGCACCAACACAAGTGCGAAAAGTGGTTTTTCAACACTAACACAAGTGCGAAAAGTGGTTTTTCAACACTAACACAAGTGCGAAAAGTGGTTTTTCCACACTAATACAAGTGCAAAAGTGGTTTCCTGCACCAACACAAGTGCGAAAAGTGGTTTTTCAACACTAACACAAGTGCGAAAAGTGGTTTTTCAACAATATCACAAGTGCAAAAAGTGTTTTTTCCACACTAATACAAGTGCAAAAGTGGTTTCCTGCACCAACACAAGTGCGAAAAGTGGTTTTTCAACACTAACACAAGTGCGAAAAGTGGTTTTTCAACACTATCACAAGTGCAAAAAGTGTTTTTTCCACACTAATACAAGTGCAAAAGTGCTTTCCTGCACCAACACAAAATACAAAAAGTGTTTTTTCCACACAAATACAAGTGCAAAAGTGGTTTCCTGCACCAACACAAGTGCGAAAAGTGGTTTTTCAACACTAACACAAGTGCGAAAATTGGTTTTCTAACACTAACACAACTGCGAAAAGTGGTTTTTCCACACTAATACAAGTGCAAAAGTGGTTTCCTGCACCAACACAAGTGCGAAAAGTGGTTTTTCAACACTAACAAGTGTTTCAACACTAACAAGTGTTTTTTCAACACTAACACAAGTGCGAAAAGTGGTTTTTCAACACTAACACAAGTGCGAAAAGTGGTTTTTCCAAACTAACACAAGTGCGAAATGTGGTTTTTCCACACTAATACAAGTGCGAAAAGTGGTTTTTTGAACACTAACACAAGTGCAAAAAGTGGTTTTTCAACACTAACACAAGTGCGAAAAGTGGTTTTCCACACGAATACAAGTGCAAATGTGGTTTCCTGCACCAACACAAGTGCGAAAAGTGGTTTTTCAACAATAACACAAGTGCGAAAAGTGGTTTTTCAACACTATCACAAGTGCAAAAAGTGTTTTTTCCACACTAATACAAGTGCAAAAGTGGTTTCCTGCACCAACACAAGTGCGAAAAGTGGTTTTTCAACGCTAACACAAGTGCGAAAAGTGGTTTTTCAACACTATCACAAGTGCAAAAATTGTTTTTTCCACACTAATACAAGTGCAAAAGTGGTTTCCTGCACCAACACAAGTGCGAAAAGTGGTTTTTCAACACTAACACAAGTGCGAAAAGTGGTTTTTCAACACTAACACAAGTGCGAAAAGTGGTTTTTCCACACTAATACAAGTGCAAAAGTGGTTTCCTGCACCAACACAAGTGCGAAAAGTGGTTTTTCAACACTAACACAAGTGCGAAAAGTGGTTTTTCAACAATATCACAAGTGCAAAAAGTGTTTTTTCCACACTAATACAAGTGCAAAAGTGGTTTCCTGCACCAACACAAGTGCGAAAAGTGGTTTTTCAACACTAACACAAGTGCGAAAAGTGGTTTTTCAACACTATCACAAGTGCAAAAAGTGTTTTTCCCACACTAATACAAGTGCAAAAGTGCTTTCCTGCACCAACACAAGTGCGAAAAGTGGTTTTTCAACACTAACACAAGTGCGAAAAGTGGTTTTTCAACACTAATACAAGTGCAAAAGTGGTTTCCTGCACCAACACAAGTGCGAAAAGTGGTTTTTCAACACTAACACAAGTGCGAAAAGTGGTTTTTCAACACTAACACAAGTGCAAAAAGTGGTTTTTCCACACTAATACAAGTGCAAAAGTGGTTTCCTGCACCAACACAAGTGCGAAAAGTGGTTTTTCAACACTAACACAAGTGCGAAAAGTGGTTTTTCAACACTATCACAAGTGCAAAAAGTGTTTTTTCCACACTAATACAAGTGCAAAAGTGGTTTCCTGCACCAACACAAGTGCGAAAAGTGGTTTTTCAACACTAACACAAGTGCGAAAAGTGGTTTTTCCACACTAATACAAGTGCAAAAGTGGTTTCTTGCACCAACACAAGTGCGAAAAGTGGTTTTTCAACACTAACACAAGTGCGAAAAGTGGTTTTTCAACACTAACACAAGTGCGAAAAGTGGTTTTTCAACACTAACACAACTGCGAAAAGTGGATTTTCCACACAAATACAAGTGCAAAGGTGGTTTCCTGCACCAACACAAGTGCGAAAAGTGGTTTTTCAACACCAACACAAGTGCGAAAAGTGGTTTTTCAACACTAACACAAGTGCGAAAAGTGGTTTTTCCACACTAACACAAGTGCGAAAAGTGGTTTTTCCACACTAATACAAGTGCAAAAGTGGTTTCCTGCACCAACACAAGTGCGAAAAGTGGTTTTTCAACACTAACACAAGTGCGAAAAGTGGTTTTTCAACACTATCACAAGTGCAAAAAGTGTTTTTCCACACTAATACAAGTGCAAAAGTGGTTTCCTGCACCAACACAAGTGCGAAAAGTGGTTTTTCAACACTAACACAAGTGCAAAAAGTGGTTTTTCAACACTAACACAAGTGCAAAAAGTGGTTTTTCCACACTAATACAAGTGCAAAAGTGGTTTCCTGCACCACCACAAGTGCGAAAAGTGGTTTTTCAACACTAACACAAGTGCGCAAAGTGGTTTTTCAACACTATCACAAGTGCAAAAAGTGTTTTTTCCACACTAATACAAGTGCAAAAGTAGTTTCCTGGACCAACACAAGTGCGAAAAGTGGTTTTTCAACACTAACACAAGTGCAAAAAGTGGTTTTTCAACACTATCACAAGTGCAAAAAGTGTTTTTTCCACACTAATACAAGTGCAAAAGTGGTTTCCTGCACCAACACAAGTGCGAAAAGTGGTTTTTCAACACTAACACAAGTGCGAAAAGTGGTTTTTCCACACTAATACAAGTGCAAAAGTGGTTTCCTGCACCAACACAAGTGCGAAAAGTGGTTTTTCACAACTAACACAAGTGCGAAAAGTGGTTTTTCAACACTAACACAAGTGCAAAAAGTGGTTTTTCCACACTAATACAAGTGCAAAAGTGGTTTCCTGCACCAACACAAGTGCGAAAAGTGGTTTTTCAACACTAACACAAGTGCGAAAAGTGGTTTTTCAACACTAACACAAGTGCGAAAAGTGGTTTTTCCAAACTAACACAAGTGCGAAATGTGGTTTTTCCACACTAATACAAGTGCGAAAAGTGGTTTTTTGAACACTAACACAAGTGCAAAAAGTGGTTTTTCAACACTAACACAAGTGCGAAAAGTGGTTTTCCACACGAATACAAGTGCAAATGTGGTTTCCTGCACCAACACAAGTGCGAAAAGTGGTTTTTCAACAATAACACAAGTGCGAAAAGTGGTTTTTCAACACTATCACAAGTGCAAAAAGTGTTTTTTCCACACTAATACAAGTGCAAAAGTGGTTTCCTGCACCAACACAAGTGCGAAAAGTGGTTTTTCAATGCTAACACAAGTGCGAAAAGTGGTTTTTCAACACTATCACAAGTGCAAAAATTGTTTTTTCCACACTAATACAAGTGCAAAAGTGGTTTCCTGCACCAACACAAGTGCGAAAAGTGGTTTTTCAACACTAACACAAGTGCGAAAAGTGGTTTTTCAACACTAACACAAGTGCGAAAAGTGGTTTTTCCACACTAATACAAGTGCAAAAGTGGTTTCCTGCACCAACACAAGTGCGAAAAGTGGTTTTTCAACACTAACACAAGTGCGAAAAGTGGTTTTTCAACAATATCACAAGTGCAAAAAGTGTTTTTTCCACACTAATACAAGTGCAAAAGTGGTTTCCTGCACCAACACAAGTGCGAAAAGTGGTTTTTCAACACTAACACAAGTGCGAAAAGTGGTTTTTCAACACTATCACAAGTGCAAAAAGTGTTTTTTCCACACTAATACAAGTGCAAAAGTGCTTTCCTGCACCAACACAAGTGCGAAAAGTGGTTTTTCAACACTAACACAAGTGCGAAAAGTGGTTTTTCAACACTAATACAAGTGCAAAAGTGGTTTCCTGCACCAACACAAGTGCGAAAAGTGGTTTTTCAACACTAACACAAGTGCGAAAAGTGGTTTTTCAACACTAACACAAGTGCAAAAAGTGGTTTTTCCACACTAATACAAGTGCAAAAGTGGTTTCCTGCACCAACACAAGTGCGAAAAGTGGTTTTTCAACACTAACACCAGTGCGAAAAGTGGTTTTTCAACACTATCACAAGTGCAAAAAGTGTTTTTTCCACACTAATACAAGTGCAAAAGTGGTTTCCTGCACCAACACAAGTGCGAAAAGTGGTTTTTCAACACTAACACAAGTGCGAAAAGTGGTTTTTCCACACTAATACAAGTGCAAAAGTGGTTTCTTGCACCAACACAAGTGCGAAAAGTGGTTTTTCAACACTAACACAAGTGCGAAAAGTGGTTTTTCAACACTAACACAAGTGCGAAAAGTGGTTTTTCAACACTAACACAACTGCAAAAAAGTGGATTTTCCACACTAATACAAGTGCAAAAGTGGTTTCCTGCACCAACACAAGTGCGAAAAGTGGTTTTTCAACACCAACACAAGTGCGAAAAGTGGTTTTTCAACACTAACACAAGTGCGAAAAGTGGTTTTTCCACACTAACACAAGTGTGAAAAGTGGTTTTTCCACACTAATACAAGTGCAAAAGTGGTTTCCTGCACCAACACAAGTGCGAAAAGTGGTTTTTCAACACTAACACAAGTGCGAAAAGTGGTTTTTCAACACTATCACAAGTGCAAAAAGTGTTTTTTCCACACTAATACAAGTGCAAAAGTGGTTTCCTGCACCAACACAAGAGCGAAAAGTGGTTTTTCAACACTAACACAAGTGCAAAATGTGGTTTTTCAACACTAACACAAGTGCAAAAAGTGGTTTTTCCACACTAATACAAGTGCAAAAGTGGTTTCCTGCACCAACACAAGTGCGAAAAGTGGTTTTTCAACACTAACACAAGTGCGAAAAGTGGTTTTTCAACACTATCACAAGTGCAAAAAGTGTTTTTTCCACACTAATACAAGTGCAAAAGTGGTTTCCTGGACCAACACAAGTGCGAAAAGTGGTTTTTCAACACTAACACAAGTGTGAAAAGTGGTTTTTCAACACTATCACAAGTGCAAAAAGTGTTTTTTCCACACTAATACAAGTGCAAAAGTGGTTTCCTGCACCAACACAAGTGCGAAAAGTGGTTTTTCAACACTAACACAAGTGCGAAAAGTGGTTTTTCCACACTAATACAAGTGCAAAAGTGGTTTCCTGCACCAACACAAGTGCGAAAAGTGGTTTTTCACAACTAACACAAGTGCGAAAAGTGGTTTTTCAACACTAACACAAGTGCAAAAACTGGTTTTTTCACACTAATACAAGTGCAAAAGTGGTTTCCTGCACCAACACAAGTGCGAAAAGTGGTTTTTCAACACTAACACAAGTGCGAAAAGTGGTTTTTCAACACTATCACAAGTGCAAAAAGTGTTTTTTCCACACTAATACAAGTGCAAAAGTGGTTTCCTGCACCAACACAAGTGCGAAAAGTGGTTTTTCAACACTAACACAAGTGCGAAAAGTGGTTTTTCCACACAAGTGCGAAAAGTGGTTTTTCCACACTAATACAAGTGCAAAAGTGGTTTCCTGCACCAACACAAGTGCGAAAAGTGGTTTTTCAACACTAACACAAGTGCGAAAAGTGGTTTTTCAACACTAACACAAGTGCGAAAAGTGGTTTTTCAACACTATCACAAGTGCAAAAAGTGTTTTTTCCACACTAATACAAGGGCAAAAGTGGTTTCCTGCACCAACACAAGTGCGAAAAGTGGTTTTTCAACACTAACACAAGTGCGAAAAGTGGTTTTTCAACACTAACACAAGTGCGAAAAGTGGTTTTTCAACACTAACACAAGTACGAAAAGTAGTTTTTCCACACTAATACAAGTGCAAAAGTGATTTCCTGCACCAACACAAGTGCAAAAAGTGGTTTTTCAACACTAACACAAGTGCGAAAAGTGGTTTTTCAACACTATCACAAGTGCAAAAAGTGTTTTTTCCACACAAATACAAGTGCAAAAGTGGTTTCCTGCACCAACACAAGTGCGAAAAGTGGTTTTTCAACACTAACACAAGTGCGAAAAGTGGTTTTTCAACACTAACACAACTGCGAAAAGTGGTTTTTCCACACTAATACAAGTGCAAAAGTGGTTTCCTGCACCAACACAAGTGCGAAAAGTGGTTTTTCAACACTAACACAAGTGCGAAAAGTGGTTTTTCAACACTATCACAAGTGCAAAAAGTGTTTTTTCCACACTAATACAAGTGCAAAAGTGGTTTCCTGCACCAACACAAGTGCGAAAAGTGGTTTTTCAACACCAACACAAGTGCGAAAAGTGGTTTTTCAACACTAACACAAGTGCGAAAAGTGGTTTTTCCACACTAATACAAGTGCAAAAGTGGTTTCCTGCACCAACACAAGTGCGAAAAGTGGTTTTTCAACACCAACACAAGTGCGAAAAGTGGTTTTTCAACACTAACACAAGTGCGAAAAGTGGTTTTTCCACACTAATACAAGTGCAAAAGTGGTTTCCTGCACCAACACAAGTGCGAAAAGTGGTTTTTCAACACTAACACAAGTGCGAAAAGTGGTTTTTCAACAATATCACAAGTGCAAAAAGTGTTTTTTCCACACTAATACAAGTGCAAAAGTGGTTTCCTGCACCAACATAAGTGCAAAAGTGGTTTTTCAACACTAACACAAGTGCGAAAAGTGGTTTTTCAACACTAACACAAGTGCAAAAAGTGGTTTTTCAACACTATCACAAGTGCAAAAAGTGTTTTTTCCACACTAATACAAGTGCAAAAGTGGTTTCCTGCACCAACACAAGTGCAAAAAGTGGTTTTTCAACAATAACACAAGTGCGAAAAGTGGTTTTTCAACACTATCACAAGTGCAAAAAGTGTTTTTTCCACACTAATACAAGTGCAAAAGTGGTTTCCTGCACCAACACAAGTGCGAAAAGTGGTTTTTCAACACTAACACAAGTGCGAAAAGTGGTTTTTCAACACTATCACAAGTGCAAAAATTGTTTTTTCCACACTAATACAAGTGCAAAAGTGGTGTCCTGCACCAACACAAGTGCGAAAAGTGGTTTTTCAACACTAACACAAGTGCGAAAAGTGGTTTTTCCACACTAATACAAGTGCAAAAGTGGTTTCCTGCACCAACACAAGTGCGAAAAGTGGTTTTTCAACATTAACACAAGTGCGAAAAGTGGTTTTTCAACACTAACACAAGTGCGAAAAGTGGTTTTTCCACACTAATACAAGTGCTAAAGTGGTTTCCTGCACCAACACAAGTGCGAAAAGTGGTTTTTCAACACTAACACAAGTGCGAAAAGTGGTTTTTCAACAATATCACAAGTGCAAAAAGTGTTTTTTCCACACTAATACAAGTGCAAAAGTGGTTTCCTGCACCAACACAAGTGCAAAAAGTGGTTTTTCAACACTAACACAAGTGCAAAAAGTGGTTTTTCAACACTAACACATGTGCGAAAAGTGGGTTTTCAACACTAACACAAGTGCGAAGAGTGGTTTTTCCACACTAATACAAGTGCAAAAGTGGTTTCCTGCACCAACACAAGTGCGAAAAGTGGTTTTTCAACACTATCACAAGTGCAAAAAGTGTTTTTTCCACACTAATACAAGTGCAAAAGTGGTTTCCTGCACCAACACAAGTGCGAAAAGTGGTTTTTCAACACTAACACAAGTGCGAAAAGTGGTTTTTCAACACTATCACAAGTGCAAAAAGTGTTTTTTCCACACTAATACAAGTGCAAAAGTGGTTTCCTGCACCAACACAAGTGCGAAAAGTGGTTTTTCAACACTAACACAAGTGCGAAAAGTGGTTTTTCAACACTAACACAAGTGCGAAAAGTGGTTTTTCAACACTAACACAAGTGCAAAAAGTGGTTTTTCCACACTAATACAAGTGCAAAAGTGGTTTCCTGCACCAACACAAGTGCGAAAAGTGGTTTTTCAAC
This sequence comes from Myxine glutinosa, assembly GCF_964187855.1. Taxonomy (NCBI): domain Eukaryota; kingdom Metazoa; phylum Chordata; class Myxini; order Myxiniformes; family Myxinidae; genus Myxine; species Myxine glutinosa. The sequence goes on along the minus strand of NW_027616810.1, from coordinate 103,241 downwards.
ACTAACACAAGTGCGAAAAGTCGTTTTTCAACACTAACACAAGTGCGAAAAGTGGTTTTTCCACACTAATACAAGTGCTAAAGTGGTTTCCTGCACCAACACAAGTGCGAAAAGTGGTTTTTCAACACTAACACAAGTGCGAAAAGTGATTTTTCAACACTATCACAAGTGCAAAAAGTGTTTTTTCCACACTAATACAAGTGCAAAAGTGGTTTCCTGCACCAACACAAGTGCGAAAAGTGGTTTTTCAACACTAACACAAGTGCGAAAAGTGGTTTTTCAACACTAACACAAGTGCGAAAAGTCGTTTTTCAACACTAACACAAGTGCGAAAAGTGGTTTTTCCACACTAATACAAGTGCAAAAGTGGTTTTCCTGCACCAACACAAGTGCGAAAAGTGGTTTTTCAACACTAACACAAGTGCGAAAAGTGGTTTTTCAACACTATCACAAGTGCAAAAAGTGTTTTTTCCACACTAATACAAGTGCAAAAGTGGTTTCATGCACCAACACAAGTGCGAAAAGTGGTTTTTCAACACTAACACAAGTGCGAAAAGTGGTTTTTTAACACTATCACAAGTGCAAAATGTGTTTTTTCCACACTAATACAAGGGCAAAAGTGGTTTCCTGCACCAACACAAGTGCGAAAAGTGGTTTTTCAACACTAACACAAGTGCGAAAAGTGGTTTTTCAACACTAACACAAGTGCGAAAAGTGGTTTTTCAACACTAACACAAGTGCGAAAAGTGGTTTTTCCACACTAATACAAGTGCAAAAGTGGTTTCCTGCACCAACACAAGTGCGAAAAGTGGTTTTTCAACACTAACACAATTGCGAAAAGTGGTTTTTCAACACTATCACAAGTGCAAAAAGTGTTTTTTCCACACTAATACAAGGGCAAAAGTGGTTTCCTGCACCAACACAAGTGCGAAAAGTGGTTTTTCAACACTAACACAAGTGCGAAAAGTGGTTTTTCAACACTAACACAAGTGCGAAAAGTGGTTTTTCAACACTAACACAAGTGCGAAAAGTGGTTTTTCCACACTAATACAAGTGCAAAAGTGGTTTCCTGCACCAACACAAGTGCGAAAAGTGGTTTTTCAACACTAACGCAAGTGCGAAAAGTGGTTTTTCAACACTAACACAACTGCGAAAAGTGGTTTTTCCACACTAATACAAGTGCAAAAGTGGTTTCCTGCACCAACACAAGTGCGAAAAGTGGTTTTCAACACTAGCACAAGTGCGAAAAGTGGTTTTTCAACACTATCACAAGTGCAAAAACTGTTTTTTCCACACTAATACAAGTGCAAAAGTGGTTTCCTGCACCAACACAAGTGCAAAAAGTGGTTTTTCAACACCAACACAAGTGCGAAAAGTGGTTTTTCAACACTAACACAAGTGCGAAAAGTGGTTTTTCCACACTAATACAAGTGCAAAAGTGGTTTCCTGCACCAACACAAGTGCGAAAAGTGTTTTTTCAACACTAACACAAGTGCGAAAAGTGGTTTTTCAACAATATCACAAGTGCAAAAAGTGTTTTTTCCACACTAATACAAGTGCAAAAGTGGTTTCCTGCACCAACACAAGTGCGAAAAGTGGTTTTTCAACACTAACACAAGTGCGAAAAGTGGTTTTTCAACACTATCACAAGTGCAAAAAGTGTTTTTTCCACACTAATACAAGTGCAAAAGTGCTTTCCTGCACCAACACAAGTGCGAAAAGTGGTTTTTCAACACTAACACAAGTGCGAAAAGTGGTTTTTCAACACTAATACAAGTGCAAAAGTGGTTTCCTGCACCAACACAAGTGCGAAAAGTGGTTTTTCAACACTAACACAAGTGCGAAAAGTGGTTTTTCAACACTAACACAAGTGCAAAAAGTGGTTTTTCCACACTAATACAAGTGCAAAAGTGGTTTCCTGCACCAACACAAGTGCGAAAAGTGGTTTGTCAACACTAACACAAGTGCGAAAAGTGGTTTTTCAACACTATCACAAGTGCAAAAAGTGTTTTTTCCACACTATTACAAGTGCAAAAGTGGTTTCCTGCACCAACACAAGTGCGAAAAGTGGTTTTTCAACACTAACACAAGTGCGAAAAGTGGTTTTTCCACACTAATACAAGTGCAAAAGTGGTTTCCTGCACCAACACAAGTGCGAAAAGTGGTTTTTCAACACTAACACAAGTGCGAAAAGTGGTTTTTCAACACTAACACAAGTGCGAAAAGTGGTTTTTCAACACTAACACAAGTGCGAAAAGTGGTTTTTCCACACTAATACAAGTGCAAAAGTGGTTTCCTGCACCAACACAAGTGCGAAAAGTGGTTTTTCAACACCAACACAAGTGCGAAAAGTGGTTTTTCAACACTAACACAAGTGCGAAAAGTGGTTTTTCCACACTAACACAAGTGCGAAAAGTGGTTTTTCCACACTAATACAAGTGCAAAAGTGGTTTCCTGCACCAACACAAGTGCGAAAAGTGGTTTTTCAACACTAACACAAGTGCGAAAAGTGGTTTTTCAACACTATCACAAGTGCAAAAAGTGTTTTTTCCACACTAATACAAGTGCAAAAGTGGTTTCCTGCACCAACACAAGTGCGAAAAGTGGTTTTTCAACACTAACACAAGTGCAAAAAGTGGTTTTTCAACACTAACACAAGTGCAAAAAGTGGTTTTTCCACACTAATACAAGTGCAAAAGTGGTTTCCTGCACCAACACAAGTGCGAAAAGTGGTTTTTCAACAGTAACACAAGTGCGAAAAGTGGTTTTTCAACACTATCACAAGTGCAAAAAGTGTTTTTGCCACACTAATACAAGTGCAAAAGTGGTTTCCTGGACCAACACAAGTGCGAAAAGTGGTTTTCAACACTAACACAAGTGTGAAAAGTGGTTTTTCAACACTATCACAAGTGCAAAAAGTGTTTTTTCCACACTAATACAAGTGCAAAAGTGGTTTCCTGCATCAACACAAGTGCGAAAAGTGGTTTTTCAACACTAACACAAGTGCGAAAAGTGGTTTTTCCACACTAATACAAGTGCAAAAGTGGTTTACTGCACCAACACAAGTGCGAAAAGTGGTTTTTCAACACTAACACAAGTGCGAAAAGTGGTTTTTCAACACTAACACAAGTGCAAAAAGTGGTTTTTCCACACTAATACAAGTGCAAAAGTGGTTTCCTGCACCAACACAAGTGCGAAAAGTGGTTTTTCAACACTAACACAAGTGCGAAAAGTGGTTTTTCAACACTATCACAAGTGCAAAAAGTGTTTTTTCCACACTAATACAAGTGCAAAAGTGGTTTCCTGCACCAACACAAGTGCGAAAAGTGGTTTTTCAACACTAACACAAGTGCGAAAAGTGGTTTTTCCACACTAATACAAGTGCAAAAGTGGTTTCCTGCACCAACACAAGTGCGAAAAGTGGTTTTTCAACACTAACACAAGTGCGAAAAGTGGTTTTTCAACACTAACACAAGTGCGAAAAGTGGTTTTTCAACACTATCACAAGTGCAAAAAGTGTTTTTTCCACACTAATACAAGGGCAAAAGTGGTTTCCTGCACCAACACAAGTGCGAAAAGTGGTTTTTCAACACTAACACAAATGCGAAAAGTGGTTTTTCAACACTAACACAAGTGCGAAAAGTGGTTTTTCAACACTAACACAAGTACGAAAAGTAGTTTTTCCACACTAATACAAGTGCAAAAGTGATTTCCTGCACCAACACAAGTGCAAAAAGTGGTTTTTCAACACTAACACAAGTGCGAAAAGTGGTTTTTCAACACTATCACAAGTGCAAAAAGTGTTTTTTCCACACAAATACAAGTGCAAAAGTGGTTTCCTGCACCAACACAAGTGCGAAAAGTGGTTTTTCAACACTAACACAAGTGCGAAAAGTGGTTTTTCAACACTAACACAACTGCGAAAAGTGGTTTTTCCACACTAATACAAGTGCAAAAGTGGTTTCCTGCACCAACACAAGTGCGAAAAGTGGTTTTTCAACACTAACACAAGTGCGAAAAGTGGTTTTTCAACACTATCACAAGTGCAAAAAGTGTTTTTTCCACACTAATACAAGTGCAAAAGTGGTTTCCTGCACCAACACAAGTGCGAAAAGTGGTTTTTCAACACCAACACAAGTGCGAAAAGTAGTTTTTCAACACTAACACAAGTGCGAAAAGTGGTTTTTCCACACTAATACAAGTGCAAAAGTGGTTTCCTGCACCAACACAAGTGCGAAAAGTGGTTTTTCAACACTAACACAAGTGCGAAAAGTGGTTTTTCAACAATATCACAAGTGCAAAAAGTGTTTTTTCCACACTAATACAAGTGCAAAAGTGGTTTCCTGCACCAACATAAGTGCAAAAGTGGTTTTTCAACACTAACACAAGTGCGAAAAGTGGTTTTTCAACACTAACACAAGTGCGAAAAGTGGTTTTTCAACACTATCACAAGTGCAAAAAGTGTTTTTTCCACACTAATACAAGTGCAAAAGTGGTTTCCTGCACCAACACAAGTGCGAAAAGTGGTTTTTCAACAATAACACAAGTGCGAAAAGTGGTTTTTCAACACTATCACAAGTGCAAAAAGTGTTTTTTCCACACTAATACAAGTGCAAAAGTGGTTTCCTGCACCAACACAAGTGCGAAAAGTGGTTTTTCAACACTAACACAAGTGCGAAAAGTGGTTTTTCAACACTATCATAAGTGCAAAAATTGTTTTTTCCACACTAATACAAGTGCAAAAGTGGTTTCCTGCACCAACACAAGTGCGAAAAGTGGTTTTTCAACACTAACACAAGTGCGAAAAGTGGTTTTTCCACAATAATACAAGTGCAAAAGTGGTTTCCTGCACCAACACAAGTGCGAAAAGTGGTTTTTCAACACTAACACAAGTGCGAAAAGTGGTTTTTCAACACTAACACAAGTGCAAAAAGTGGTTTTTCCACACTAATACAAGTGCAAAAGTGGTTTCCTGCACCAACACAAGTGCGAAAAGTGGTTTTTCAACACTAACACAAGTGCGAAAAGTGGTTTTTCAACACTATCACAAGTGCAAAAAGTGTTTTTTCCACACTAATACAAATGCAAAAGTGATTTCCTGCACCAACACAAGTGCGAAAAGTGGTTTTTCAACACTAACACAAGTGCGAAAAGTGGTTTTTCCACACTAATACAAGTGCAAAAGTGGTTTCCTGCACCAACACAAGTGCGAAAAGTGGTTTTTCAACACTAACACAAGTGCGAAAAGTGGTTTTTCAACACTAACACAAGTGCGAAAAGTGGTTTTTCAACACTATCACAAGTGCAAAAAGTGTTTTTTCCACACTAATACAAGGGCAAAAGTGGTTTCCTGCACCAACACAAGTGCGAAAAGTGGTTTTTCAACACTAACACAAGTGCGAAAAGTGGTTTTTCAACACTAACACAAGTGCGAAAAGTGGTTTTTCAACACTAACACAAGTACGAAAAGTAGTTTTTCCACATTAATACAAGCGCAAAAGTGATTTCCTGCACCAACACAAGTGCAAAAAGTGGTTTTTCAACACTATCACAAGTGCAAAAAGTGTTTTTTCCACACAAATACAAGTGCAAAAGTGGTTTCCTGCACCAACACAAGTGCGAAAAGTGGTTTTTCAACACTAACACAAGTGCGAAAAGTGGTTTTTCAACACTAACACAACTGCGAAAAGTGGTTTTTCCACACTAATACAAGTGCAAAAGTGGTTTCCTGCACCAACACAAGTGCGAAAAGTGGTTTTTCAACACTAACACAAGTGCGAAAAGTGGTTTTTCAACACTATCACAAGTGCAAAAAGTGTTTTTTCCACACTAATACAAGTGCAAAAGTGGTTTCCTGCACCAACACAAGTGCGAAAAGTGGTTTTTCAACACCAACACAAGTGCGAAAAGTGGTTTTTCAACACTAACACAAGTGCGAAAAGTGGTTTTTCCACACTAATACAAGTGCAAAAGTGGTTTCCTGCACCAACACAAGTGCGAAAAGTGGTTTTTCAACGCTAACACAAGTGCGAAAAGTGGTTTTTCAACACTATCACAAGTGCAAAAATTGTTTTTTCCACACTAATACAAGTGCAAAAGTGGTTTCCTGCACCAACACAAGTGCGAAAAGCGGTTTTTCAACACTAACACAAGTGCGAAAAGTGGTTTTTCCACACTAATACAAGTGCAAAAGTGGTTTCCTGCACCAACACAACTGCGAAAAGTGGTTTTTCAACACTAACACAAGTGCGAAAAGTGGTTTTTCAACACTAACACAAGTGCGAAAAGTGGTTTTTCCACACTAATACAAGTGCTAAAGTGGTTTCCTGCACCAACACTAGTGCGAAAAGTGGTTTTTCAACACTAACACAAGTGCGAAAAGTGGTTTTTCAACACTATCACAAGTGCAAAAAGTGTTTTTTCCACACTAATACAAGTGCAGAAGTGGTTTCCTGCACCAACACAAGTGCGAAAAGTGGTTTTTCAACACTAACACTAGTGCGAAAAGTGGTTTTTCAACACTAACACATGTGCGAAAAGTGGGTTTTCAACACTAACACAAGTGCGAAGAGTGGTTTTTCCACACTAATACAAGTGCAAAAGTGGTTTCCTGCACCAACACAAGTGCGAAAAGTGGTTTTTCAACACTAACACAAGTGCGAAAAGTGGTTTTTCAACACTATCACAAGTGCAAAAAGTGTTTTTTCCACACAAATACAAGTGCAAAAGTGGTTTCCTGCACCAACACAAGTGCAAAAAGTGGTTTTTCAACACCAACACAAGTGCGAAAAGTGGTTTTTCAACACTAACACAAGTGCGAAAAGTGGTTTTTCCACACTAATACAAGTGCAAAAGTGGTTTCCTGCACCAACACAAGAGCGAAAAGTGGTTTTTCAACACTAACACAAGTGCAAAAACTGTTTTTTCCACACTAATACAAGTGCAAAAGTGGTTTCCTGCACCAACACAAGTGCAAAAAGTGGTTTTTCAACACCAACACAAGTGCGAAAAGTGGTTTTTCAACACTAACACAAGTGCGAAAAGTGGTTTTTCCACACTAATACAAGTGCAAAAGTGGTTTCCTGCACCAACACAAGTGCGAAAAGTGTTTTTTCAACACTAACACAAGTGCGAAAAGTGGTTTTCAACACTAACACAAGTGTGAAAAGTGGTTTTTCAACACTATCACAAGTGCAAAAAGTGTTTTTTCCACACTAATACAAGTGCAAAAGTGGTTTCCTGCATCAACACAAGTGCGAAAAGTGGTTTTTCAACACTAACACAAGTGCGAAAAGTGGTTTTTCCACACTAATACAAGTGCAAAAGTGGTTTACTGCACCAACACAAGTGCGAAAAGTGGTTTTTCAACACTAACACAAGTGCGAAAAGTGGTTTTTCAACACTAACACAAGTGCAAAAAGTGGTTTTTCCACACTAATACAAGTGCAAAAGTGGTTTCCTGCACCAACACAAGTGCGAAAAGTGGTTTTTCAACACTAACACAAGTGCGAAAAGTGGTTTTTCAACACTATCACAAGTGCAAAAAGTGTTTTTTCCACACTAATACAAGTGCAAAAGTGGTTTCCTGCACCAACACAAGTGCGAAAAGTGGTTTTTCAACACTAACACAAGTGCGAAAAGTGGTTTTTCCACACTAATACAAGTGCAAAAGTGGTTTCCTGCACCAACACAAGTGCGAAAAGTGGTTTTTCAACACTAACACAAGTGCGAAAAGTGGTTTTTCAACACTAACACAAGTGCGAAAAGTGGTTTTTCAACACTATCACAAGTGCAAAAAGTGTTTTTTCCACACTAATACAAGGGCAAAAGTGGTTTCCTGCACCAACACAAGTGCGAAAAGTGGTTTTTCAACACTAACACAAATGCGAAAAGTGGTTTTTCAACACTAACACAAGTGCGAAAAGTGGTTTTTCAACACTAACACAAGTACGAAAAGTAGTTTTTCCACACTAATACAAGTGCAAAAGTGATTTCCTGCACCAACACAAGTGCAAAAAGTGGTTTTTCAACACTAACACAAGTGCGAAAAGTGGTTTTTCAACACTATCACAAGTGCAAAAAGTGTTTTTTCCACACAAATACAAGTGCAAAAGTGGTTTCCTGCACCAACACAAGTGCGAAAAGTGGTTTTTCAACACTAACACAAGTGCGAAAAGTGGTTTTTCAACACTAACACAACTGCGAAAAGTGGTTTTTCCACACTAATACAAGTGCAAAAGTGGTTTCCTGCACCAACACAAGTGCGAAAAGTGGTTTTTCAACACTAACACAAGTGCGAAAAGTGGTTTTTCAACACTATCACAAGTGCAAAAAGTGTTTTTTCCACACTAATACAAGTGCAAAAGTGGTTTCCTGCACCAACACAAGTGCGAAAAGTGGTTTTTCAACACCAACACAAGTGCGAAAAGTAGTTTTTCAACACTAACACAAGTGCGAAAAGTGGTTTTTCCACACTAATACAAGTGCAAAAGTGGTTTCCTGCACCAACACAAGTGCGAAAAGTGGTTTTTCAACACTAACACAAGTGCGAAAAGTGGTTTTTCAACAATATCACAAGTGCAAAAAGTGTTTTTTCCACACTAATACAAGTGCAAAAGTGGTTTCCTGCACCAACATAAGTGCAAAAGTGGTTTTTCAACACTAACACAAGTGCGAAAAGTGGTTTTTCAACACTAACACAAGTGCGAAAAGTGGTTTTTCAACACTATCACAAGTGCAAAAAGTGTTTTTTCCACACTAATACAAGTGCAAAAGTGGTTTCCTGCACCAACACAAGTGCGAAAAGTGGTTTTTCAACAATAACACAAGTGCGAAAAGTGGTTTTTCAACACTATCACAAGTGCAAAAAGTGTTTTTTCCACACTAATACAAGTGCAAAAGTGGTTTCCTGCACCAACACAAGTGCGAAAAGTGGTTTTTCAACACTAACACAAGTGCGAAAAGTGGTTTTTCAACACTATCATAAGTGCAAAAATTGTTTTTTCCACACTAATACAAGTGCAAAAGTGGTTTCCTGCACCAACACAAGTGCGAAAAGTGGTTTTTCAACACTAACACAAGTGCGAAAAGTGGTTTTTCCACAATAATACAAGTGCAAAAGTGGTTTCCTGCACCAACACAAGTGCGAAAAGTGGTTTTTCAACACTAACACAAGTGCGAAAAGTGGTTTTTCAACACTAACACAAGTGCAAAAAGTGGTTTTTCCACACTAATACAAGTGCAAAAGTGGTTTCCTGCACCAACACAAGTGCGAAAAGTGGTTTTTCAACACTAACACAAGTGCGAAAAGTGGTTTTTCAACACTATCACAAGTGCAAAAAGTGTTTTTTCCACACTAATACAAATGCAAAAGTGGTTTCCTGCACCAACACAAGTGCGAAAAGTGGTTTTTCAACACTAACACAAGTGCGAAAAGTGGTTTTTCCACACTAATACAAGTGCAAAAGTGGTTTCCTGCACCAACACAAGTGCGAAAAGTGGTTTTTCAACACTAACACAAGTGCGAAAAGTGGTTTTTCAACACTAACACAAGTGCGAAAAGTGGTTTTTCAACACTATCACAAGTGCAAAAAGTGTTTTTTCCACACTAATACAAGGGCAAAAGTGGTTTCCTGCACCAACACAAGTGCGAAAAGTGGTTTTTCAACACTAACACAAGTGCGAAAAGTGGTTTTTCAACACTAACACAAGTGCGAAAAGTGGTTTTTCAACACTAACACAAGTACGAAAAGTAGTTTTTCCACATTAATACAAGCGCAAAAGTGATTTCCTGCACCAACACAAGTGCAAAAAGTGGTTTTTCAACACTATCACAAGTGCAAAAAGTGTTTTTTCCACACAAATACAAGTGCAAAAGTGGTTTCCTGCACCAACACAAGTGCGAAAAGTGGTTTTTCAACACTAACACAAGTGCGAAAAGTGGTTTTTCAACACTAACACAACTGCGAAAAGTGGTTTTTCCACACTAATACAAGTGCAAAAGTGGTTTCCTGCACCAACACAAGTGCGAAAAGTGGTTTTTCAACACTAACACAAGTGCGAAAAGTGGTTTTTCAACACTATCACAAGTGCAAAAAGTGTTTTTTCCACACTAATACAAGTGCAAAAGTGGTTTCCTGCACCAACACAAGTGCGAAAAGTGGTTTTTCAACACCAACACAAGTGCGAAAAGTGGTTTTTCAACACTAACACAAGTGCGAAAAGTGGTTTTTCCACACTAATACAAGTGCAAAAGTGGTTTCCTGCACCAACACAAGTGCGAAAAGTGGTTTTTCAACGCTAACACAAGTGCGAAAAGTGGTTTTTCAACACTATCACAAGTGCAAAAATTGTTTTTTCCACACTAATACAAGTGCAAAAGTGGTTTCCTGCACCAACACAAGTGCGAAAAGCGGTTTTTCAACACTAACACAAGTGCGAAAAGTGGTTTTTCCACACTAATACAAGTGCAAAAGTGGTTTCCTGCACCAACACAACTGCGAAAAGTGGTTTTTCAACACTAACACAAGTGCGAAAAGTGGTTTTTCAACACTAACACAAGTGCGAAAAGTGGTTTTTCCACACTAATACAAGTGCTAAAGTGGTTTCCTGCACCAACACTAGTGCGAAAAGTGGTTTTTCAACACTAACACAAGTGCGAAAAGTGGTTTTTCAACACTATCACAAGTGCAAAAAGTGTTTTTTCCACACTAATACAAGTGCAGAAGTGGTTTCCTGCACCAACACAAGTGCGAAAAGTGGTTTTTCAACACTAACACTAGTGCGAAAAGTGGTTTTTCAACACTAACACATGTGCGAAAAGTGGGTTTTCAACACTAACACAAGTGCGAAGAGTGGTTTTTCCACACTAATACAAGTGCAAAAGTGGTTTCCTGCACCAACACAAGTGCGAAAAGTGGTTTTTCAACACTAACACAAGTGCGAAAAGTGGTTTTTCAACACTATCACAAGTGCAAAAAGTGTTTTTTCCACACAAATACAAGTGCAAAAGTGGTTTCCTGCACCAACACAAGTGCAAAAAGTGGTTTTTCAACACCAACACAAGTGCGAAAAGTGGTTTTTCAACACTAACACAAGTGCGAAAAGTGGTTTTTCCACACTAATACAAGTGCAAAAGTGGTTTCCTGCACCAACACAAGAGCGAAAAGTGGTTTTTCAACACTAACACAAGTGCAAAAACTGTTTTTTCCACACTAATACAAGTGCAAAAGTGGTTTCCTGCACCAACACAAGTGCAAAAAGTGGTTTTTCAACACCAACACAAGTGCGAAAAGTGGTTTTTCAACACTAACACAAGTGCGAAAAGTGGTTTTTCCACACTAATACAAGTGCAAAAGTGGTTTCCTGCACCAACACAAGTGCGAAAAGTGTTTTTTCAACACTAACACAAGTGCGAAAAGTGGTTTTTCAACAATATCACAAGTGCAAAAAGTGTTTTTTCCACACTAATACAAGTGCAAAAGTGGTTTCCTGCACCAACACAAGTGCGAAAAGTGGTTTTTCAACACTAACACAAGTGCGAAAAGTGGTTTTTCAACACTATCACAAGTGCAAAAAAGTGTTTTTTCCACACTAATACAAGTGCAAAAGTGCTTTCCTGCACCAACACAAGTGCGAAAAGTGGTTTTTCAACACTAACACAAGTGCGAAAAGTGGTTTTCAACACTAATACAAGTGCAAAAGTGGTTTCCTGCACCAACACAAGTGCGAAAAGTGGTTTTTCAACACTAACACAAGTGCGAAAAGTGGTTTTTCAACACTAACACAAGTGCAAAAAGTGGTTTTTCCACACTAATACAAGTGCAAAAGTGGTTTCCTGCACCAACACAAGTGCGAAAAGTGGTTGGTCAACACTAACACAAGTGCGAAAAGTGGTTTTTCAACACTATCACAAGTGCAAAAAGTGTTTTTTCCACACTAATACAAGTGCAAAAGTGGTTTCCTGCACCAACACAAGTGCGAAAGTGGTTTTTCAACACTAACACAAGTGCGAAAAGTGGTTTTTCCACACTAATACAAGTGCAAAAAGTGGTTTCCTGCACCAACACAAGTGCGAAAAGTGGTTTTTCAACACTAACACAAGTGCGAAAAGTGGTTTTTCAACACTAACACAAGTGCGAAAAGTGGTTTTTCAACACTAACACAAGTGCGAAAAGTGGTTTTTCCACACTAATACAAGTGCAAAAGTGGTTTCCTGCACCAACACAAGTGCGAAAAGTGGTTTTTCAACACCAACACAAGTGCGAAAAGTGGTTTTTCAACACTAACACAAGTGCGAAAAGTGGTTTTTCCACACTAACACAAGTGCGAAAAGTGGTTTTTCCACACTAATACAAGTGCAAAAGTGGTTTCCTGCACCAACACAAGTGCGAAAAGTGGTTTTTCAACACTAACACAAGTGCGAAAAGTGGTTTTTCAACACTATCACAAGTGCAAAAAGTGTTTTTTCCACACTAATACAAGTGCAAAAGTGGTTTCCTGCACCAACACAAGTGCGAAAAGTGGTTTTTCAACACTAACACAAGTGCAAAAAGTGGTTTTTCAACACTAACACAAGTGCAAAAAGTGGTTTTTCCACACTAATACAAGTGCAAAAGTGGTTTCCTGCACCAACACAAGTGCGAAAAGTGGTTTTTCAACAGTAACACAAGTGCGAAAAGTGGTTTTTCAACACTATCACAAGTGCAAAAAGTGTTTTTGCCACACTAATACAAGTGCAAAAGTGGTTTCCTGGACCAACACAAGTGCGAAAAGTGGTTTTCAACACTAACACAAGTGTGAAAAGTGGTTTTTCAACACTATCACAAGTGCAAAAAGTGTTTTTTCCACACTAATACAAGTGCAAAAGTGGTTTCCTGCACCAACACAAGTGCGAAAAGTGGTTTTTCAACACTAACACAAGTGCGAAAAGTGGTTTTTCCACACTAATACAAGTGCAAAAGTGGTTTACTGCACCAACACAAGTGCGAAAAGTGGTTTTTCAACACTAACACAAGTGCGAAAAGTGGTTTTTCAACACTAACACAAGTGCAAAAAGTGGTTTTTCCACACTAATACAAGTGCAAAAGTGGTTTCCTGCACCAACACAAGTGCGAAAAGTGGTTTTTCAACACTAACACAAGTGCGAAAAGTGGTTTTTCAACACTATCACAAGTGCAAAAAGTGTTTTTTCCACACTAATACAAGTGCAAAAGTGGTTTCCTGCACCAACACAAGTGCGAAAAGTGGTTTTTCAACACTAACACAAGTGCGAAAAGTGGTTTTTCCACACTAATACAAGTGCAAAAGTGGTTTCCTGCACCAACACAAGTGCGAAAAGTGGTTTTTCAACACTAACACAAGTGCGAAAAGTGGTTTTTCAACACTAACACAAGTGCGAAAAGTGGTTTTTCAACACTATCACAAGTGCAAAAAGTGTTTTTTCCACACTAATACAAGGGCAAAAGTGGTTTCCTGCACCAACACAAGTGCGAAAAGTGGTTTTTCAACACTAACACAAATGCGAAAAGTGGTTTTTCAACACTAACACAAGTGCGAAAAGTGGTTTTTCAACACTAACACAAGTACGAAAAGTAGTTTTTCCACACTAATACAAGTGCAAAAGTGATTTCCTGCACCAACACAAGTGCAAAAAGTGGTTTTTCAACACTAACACAAGTGCGAAAAGTGGTTTTTCAACACTATCACAAGTGCAAAAAGTGTTTTTTCCACACAAATACAAGTGCAAAAGTGGTTTCCTGCACCAACACAAGTGCGAAAAGTGGTTTTTCAACACTAACACAAGTGCGAAAAGTGGTTTTTCAACACTAACACAACTGCGAAAAGTGGTTTTTCCACACTAATACAAGTGCAAAAGTGGTTTCCTGCACCAACACAAGTGCGAAAAGTGGTTTTTCAACACTAACACAAGTGCGAAAAGTGGTTTTTCAACACTATCACAAGTGCAAAAAGTGTTTTTTCCACACTAATACAAGTGCAAAAGTGGTTTCCTGCACCAACACAAGTGCGAAAAGTGGTTTTTCAACACCAACACAAGTGCGAAAAGTAGTTTTTCAACACTAACACAAGTGCGAAAAGTGGTTTTTCCACACTAATACAAGTGCAAAAGTGGTTTCCTGCACCAACACAAGTGCGAAAAGTGGTTTTTCAACACTAACACAAGTGCGAAAAGTGGTTTTTCAACAATATCACAAGTGCAAAAAGTGTTTTTTCCACACTAATACAAGTGCAAAAGTGGTTTCCTGCACCAACATAAGTGCAAAAGTGGTTTTTCAACACTAACACAAGTGCGAAAAGTGGTTTTTCAACACTAACACAAGTGCGAAAAGTGGTTTTTCAACACTATCACAAGTGCAAAAAGTGTTTTTTCCACACTAATACAAGTGCAAAAGTGGTTTCCTGCACCAACACAAGTGCGAAAAGTGGTTTTTCAACACTAACACAAGTGCGAAAAGTGGTTTTTCAACACTAACACAACTGCGAAAAGTGGTTTTTCCACACTAATACAAGTGCAAAAGTGGTTTCCTGCACCAACACAAGTGCGAAAAGTGGTTTTTCAACACTAACACAAGTGCGAAAAGTGGTTTTTCAACACTATCACAAGTGCAAAAAGTGTTTTTTCCACACTAATACAAGTGCAAAAGTGGTTTCCTGCACCAACACAAGTGCGAAAAGTGGTTTTTCAACACCAACACAAGTGCGAAAAGTAGTTTTTCAACACTAACACAAGTGCGAAAAGTGGTTTTTCCACACTAATACAAGTGCAAAAGTGGTTTCCTGCACCAACACAAGTGCGAAAAGTGGTTTTTCAACACTAACACAAGTGCGAAAAGTGGTTTTTCAACAATATCACAAGTGCAAAAAGTGTTTTTTCCACACTAATACAAGTGCAAAAGTGGTTTCCTGCACCAACATAAGTGCAAAAGTGGTTTTTCAACACTAACACAAGTGCGAAAAGTGGTTTTTCAACACTAACACAAGTGCGAAAAGTGGTTTTTCAACACTATCACAAGTGCAAAAAGTGTTTTTTCCACACTAATACAAGTGCAAAAGTGGTTTCCTGCACCAACACAAGTGCGAAAAGTGGTTTTTCAACAATAACACAAGTGCGAAAAGTGGTTTTTCAACACTATCACAAGTGCAAAAAGTGTTTTTTCCACACTAATACAAGTGCAAAAGTGGTTTCCTGCACCAACACAAGTGCGAAAAGTGGTTTTTCAACACTAACACAAGTGCGAAAAGTGGTTTTTCAACACTATCATAAGTGCAAAAATTGTTTTTTCCACACTAATACAAGTGCAAAAGTGGTTTCCTGCACCAACACAAGTGCGAAAAGTGGTTTTTCAACACTAACACAAGTGCGAAAAGTGGTTTTTCCACAATAATACAAGTGCAAAAGTGGTTTCCTGCACCAACACAAGTGCGAAAAGTGGTTTTTCAACACTAACACAAGTGCGAAAAGTGGTTTTTCAACACTAACACAAGTGCAAAAAGTGGTTTTTCCACACTAATACAAGTGCAAAAGTGGTTTCCTGCACCAACACAAGTGCGAAAAGTGGTTTTTCAACACTAACACAAGTGCGAAAAGTGGTTTTTCAACACTATCACAAGTGCAAAAAGTGTTTTTTCCACACTAATACAAATGCAAAAGTGGTTTCCTGCACCAACACAAGTGCGAAAAGTGGTTTTTCAACACTAACACAAGTGCGAAAAGTGGTTTTTCCACACTAATACAAGTGCAAAAGTGGTTTCCTGCACCAACACAAGTGCGAAAAGTGGTTTTTCAACACTAACACAAGTGCGAAAAGTGGTTTTTCAACACTAACACAAGTGCGAAAAGTGGTTTTTCAACACTATCACAAGTGCAAAAAGTGTTTTTTCCACACTAATACAAGGGCAAAAGTGGTTTCCTGCACCAACACAAGTGCGAAAAGTGGTTTTTCAACACTAACACAAGTGCGAAAAGTGGTTTTTCAACACTAACACAAGTGCGAAAAGTGGTTTTTCAACACTAACACAAGTACGAAAAGTAGTTTTTCCACATTAATACAAGTGCAAAAGTGATTTCCTGCACCAACACAAGTGCAAAAAGTGGTTTTTCAACACTAACACAAGTGCGAAAAGTGGTTTTTCAACACTATCACAAGTGCAAAAAGTGTTTTTTCCACACAAATACAAGTGCAAAAGTGGTTTCCTGCACCAACACAAGTGCGAAAAGTGGTTTTTCAACACTAACACAAGTGCGAAAAGTGGTTTTTCAACACTAACACAACTGCGAAAAGTGGTTTTTCCACACTAATACAAGTGCAAAAGTGGTTTCCTGCACCAACACAAGTGCGAAAAGTGGTTTTTCAACACTAACACAAGTGCGAAAAGTGGTTTTTCAACACTATCACAAGTGCAAAAAGTGTTTTTTCCACACTAATACAAGTGCAAAAGTGGTTTCCTGCACCAACACAAGTGCGAAAAGTGGTTTTTCAACACCAACACAAGTGCGAAAAGTGGTTTTTCAACACTAACACAAGTGCGAAAAGTGGTTTTTCCACACTAATACAAGTGCAAAAGTGGTTTCCTGCACCAACACAAGTGCGAAAAGTGGTTTTTCAACGCTAACACAAGTGCGAAAAGTGGTTTTTCAACACTATCACAAGTGCAAAAATTGTTTTTTCCACACTAATACAAGTGCAAAAGTGGTTTCCTGCACCAACACAAGTGCGAAAAGCGGTTTTTCAACACTAACACAAGTGCGAAAAGTGGTTTTTCCACACTAATACAAGTGCAAAAGTGGTTTCCTGCACCAACACAAGTGCGAAAAGTGGTTTTTCAACACTAACACAAGTGCGAAAAGTGGTTTTTCAACACTAACACAAGTGCGAAAAGTGGTTTTTCCACACTAATACAAGTGCTAAAGTGGTTTCCTGCACCAACACTAGTGCGAAAAGTGGTTTTTCAACACTAACACAAGTGCGAAAAGTGGTTTTTCAACACTATCACAAGTGCAAAAAGTGTTTTTTCCACACTAATACAAGTGCAGAAGTGGTTTCCTGCACCAACACAAGTGCGAAAAGTGGTTTTTCAACACTAACACTAGTGCAAAAAGTGGTTTTTCAACACTAACACATGTGCGAAAAGTGGGTTTTCAACACTAACACAAGTGCGAAGAGTGGTTTTTCCACACTAATACAAGTGCAAAAGTGGTTTCCTGCACCAACACAAGTGCGAAAAGTGGTTTTTCAACACTAACACAAGTGCGAAAAGTGGTTTTTCAACACTATCACAAGTGCAAAAAGTGTTTTTTCCACACAAATACAAGTGCAAAAGTGGTTTACTGCACCAAGACAAGTGCGAAAAGTGGTTTTTCAACACTAACACAAGTGCGAAAAGTGGTTTTTCAACACTAACACAACTGCGAAAAGTGGTTTTTCCACACTAATACAAGTGCAAAAGTGGTTTCCTGCACCAACACAAGTGCGAAAAGTGGTTTTTCAACACTAACACAAGTGCGAAAAGTGGTTTTTCAACACTATCACAAGTGCAAAAAGTGTTTTTTCCACACTAATACAAGTGCAAAAGTGGTTTCCTGCACCAACACAAGTGCGAAAAGTGGTTTTTCAACACCAACACAAGTGCGAAAAGTAGTTTTTCAACACTAACACAAGTGCGAAAAGTGGTTTTCCACACTAATACAAGTGCAAAAGTGGTTTCCTGCACCAACACAAGTGCGAAAAGTGGTTTTTCAACACTAACACAAGTGCGAAAAGTGGTTTTTCAACAATATCACAAGTGCAAAAAGTGTTTTTTCCACACTAATACAAGTGCAAAAGTGGTTTCCTGCACCAACATAAGTGCAAAAGTGGTTTTTCAACACTAACACAAGTGCGAAAAGTGGTTTTTCAACACTAACACAAGTGCGAAAAGTGGTTTTTCAACACTATCACAAGTGCAAAAAGTGTTTTTTCCACACTAATACAAGTGCAAAAGTGGTTTCCTGCACCAACACAAGTGCGAAAAGTGGTTTTTCAACAATAACACAAGTGCGAAAAGTGGTTTTTCAACACTATCACAAGTGCAAAAAGTGTTTTTTCCACACTAATACAAGTGCAAAAGTGGTTTCCTGCACCAACACAAGTGCGAAAAGTGGTTTTTCAACACTAACACAAGTGCGAAAAGTGGTTTTTCAACACTATCATAAGTGCAAAAATTGTTTTTTCCACACTAATACAAGTGCAAAAGTGGTTTCCTGCACCAACACAAGTGCGAAAAGTGGTTTTTCAACACTAACACAAGTGCGAAAAGTGGTTTTTCCACAATAATACAAGTGCAAAAGTGGTTTCCTGCACCAACACAAGTGCGAAAAGTGGTTTTTCAACACTAACACAAGTGCGAAAAGTGGTTTTTCAACACTAACACAAGTGCAAAAAGTGGTTTTTCCACACTAATACAAGTGCAAAAGTGGTTTCCTGCACCAACACAAGTGCGAAAAGTGGTTTTTCAACACTAACACAAGTGCGAAAAGTGGTTTTTCAACACTATCACAAGTGCAAAAAGTGTTTTTTCCACACTAATACAAATGCAAAAGTGGTTTCCTGCACCAACACAAGTGCGAAAAGTGGTTTTTCAACACTAACACAAGTGCGAAAAGTGGTTTTTCCACACTAATACAAGTGCAAAAGTGGTTTCCTGCACCAACACAAGTGCGAAAAGTGGTTTTTCAACACTAACACAAGTGCGAAAAGTGGTTTTTCAACACTATCACAAGTGCAAAAAGTGTTTTTTCCACACTAATACAAGGGCAAAAGTGGTTTCCTGCACCAACACAAGTGCGAAAAGTGGTTTTTCAACACTAACACAAGTGCGAAAAGTGGTTTTTCAACACTAACACAAGTGCGAAAAGTGGTTTTTCAACACTAACACAAGTACGAAAAGTAGTTTTTCCACATTAATACAAGTGCAAAAGTGATTTCCTGCACCAACACAAGTGCAAAAAGTGGTTTTTCAACACTAACACAAGTGCGAAAAGTGGTTTTTCAACACTATCACAAGTGCAAAAAGTGTTTTTTCCACACAAATACAAGTGCAAAAGTGGTTTCCTGCACCAACACAAGTGCGAAAAGTGGTTTTTCAACACTAACACAAGTGCGAAAAGTGGTTTTTCAACACTAACACAACTGCGAAAAGTGGTTTTTCCACACTAATACAAGTGCAAAAGTGGTTTCCTGCACCAACACAAGTGCGAAAGTGGTTTTTCAACACTAACACAAGTGCGAAAAGTGGTTTTTCAACACTATCACAAGTGCAAAAAGTGTTTTTTCCACACTAATACAAGTGCAAAAGTGGTTTCCTGCACCAACACAAGTGCGAAAAGTGGTTTTTCAACACCAACACAAGTGCGAAAAGTGGTTTTTCAACACTAACACAAGTGCGAAAAGTGGTTTTTCCACACTAATACAAGTGCAAAAGTGGTTTCCTGCACCAACACAAGTGCGAAAAGTGGTTTTTCAACGCTAACACAAGTGCGAAAAGTGGTTTTTCAACACTATCACAAGTGCAAAAATTGTTTTTTCCACACTAATACAAGTGCAAAAGTGGTTTCCTGCACCAACACAAGTGCGAAAAGCGGTTTTTCAACACTAACACAAGTGCGAAAAGTGGTTTTTCCACACTAATACAAGTGCAAAAGTGGTTTCCTGCACCAACACAAGTGCGAAAAGTGGTTTTTCAACACTAACACAAGTGCGAAAAGTGGTTTTTTAACACTAACACAAGTGCGAAAAGTGGTTTTTCCACACTAATACAAGTGCTAAAGTGGTTTCCTGCACCAACACTAGTTCGAAAAGTGGTTTTTCAACACTAACACAAGTGCGAAAAGTGGTTTTTCAACACTATCACAAGTGCAAAAAGTGTTTTTTCCACACTAATACAAGTGCAGAAGTGGTTTCCTGCACCAACACAAGTGCGAAAAGTGGTTTTTCAACACTAACACTAGTGCGAAAAGTGGTTTTTCAACACTAACACATGTGCGAAAAGTGGGTTTTCAACACTAACACAAGTGCGAAGAGTGGTTTTTCCACACTATTACAAGTGCAAAAGTGGTTTCCTGCACCAACACAAGTGCGAAAAGTGGTTTTTCAACACTAACACAAGTGCGAAAAGTGGTTTTTCAACACTATCACAAGTGCAAAAAGTGTTTTTTCCACACTAATACAAGTGCAAAAGTGGTTTCCTGCACCAACACAAGTGCGAAAAGTGGTTTTTCAACACTAACACAAGTGCGAAAAGTGGTTTTTCAACACTATCACAAGTGCAAAAAGTGTTTTTTCCACACTAATACAAGTGCAAAAGTGGTTTCCTGCACCAACACAAGTGCAAAAAGTGGTTTTTCAACACTAACACAAGTGCGAAAAGTGGTTTTTCAACACTAACACAAGTGCGAAAAGTGGTTTTTCAACACTATCACAAGTGCAAAAAGTGTTTTTTCCACACTAATACAAATGCAAAAGTGGTTTCCTGCACCAACACAAGTGCGAAAAGTGGTTTTTCAACACTAACACAAGTGCGAAAAGTGGTTTTTCAACACTAACACAACTGCGAAAAGTGGTTTTTCCACACTAATACAAGTGCAAAAGTGGTTTCCTGCACCAACACAAGTGCGAAAAGTGGTTTTTCAACACTAACACAAGTGCGAAAAGTGGTTTTTCAACACTATCACAAGTGCAAAAAGTGTTTTTTTCCACACTAATACAAGTGCAAAAGTGGTTTCCTGCACCAACACAAGTGCGAAAAGTGGTTTTTCAACACCAACACAAGTGCGAAAAGTAGTTTTTCAACACTAACACAAGTGCGAAAAGTGGTTTTTCCACACTAATACAAGTGCAAAAGTGGTTTCCTGCACCAACACAAGTGCGAAAAGTGGTTTTTCAACACTAACACAAGTGCGAAAAGTGGTTTTTCAACAATAACACAAGTGCGAAAAGTGGTTTTTCAACACTAACACAAGTGCGAAAAGTGGTTTTTCAACACTATCACAAGTGCAAAAAGTGTTTTTTCCACACTAATACAAGTGCAAAAGTGGTTTCCTGCACCAACACAAGTGCGAAAAGTGGTTTTTCAACACCAACACAAGTGCGAAAAGTAGTTTTTCAACACTAACACAAGTGCGAAAAGTGGTTTTTCCACACTAATACAAGTGCAAAAGTGGTTTCCTGCACCAACACAAGTGCGAAAAGTGGTTTTTCAACACTAACACAAGTGCGAAAAGTGGTTTTTCAACACTATCACAAGTGCAAAAAGTGTTTTTCCACACTAATACAAGTGCAAAAGTGGTTTCCTGCACCAACACAAGTGCGAAAAGTGGTTTTTCAACACCAACACAAGTGCGAAAAGTAGTTTTTCAACACTAACACAAGTGCGAAAAGTGGTTTTTCCACACTAATACAAGTGCAAAAGTGGTTTCCTGCACCAACACAAGTGCGAAAAGTGGTTTTTCAACACTAACACAAGTGCGAAAAGTGGTTTTTCAACAATAACACAAGTGCGAAAAGTGGTTCAACACTAACACAAGTGCGAAAAGTGGTTTTTCAACACTAACACAAGTGCGAAAAGTGGTTTGTCCACACTATACAAGTGCTAAAGTGGTTTCCTGCACCAACACAAGTGCGAAAAGTGGTTTTTCAACACTAACACAAGTGCGAAAAGTGGTTTTTCAACAATATCACAAGTGCAAAAAGTGTTTTTTCCACACTAATATAAGTGCAAAAGTGGTTTCCTGCACCAACACAAGTGCAAAAAGTGGTTTCCTGCACCAACACAAGTGCGAAAAGTGTTTTTTCAACACTAACACAAGTGCGAAAAGTGGTTTTTCAACACTAACACAACTGCGAAAAGTGGTTTTTCCACACTAATACAAGTGCAAAAGTGGTTTCCTGCACCAACACAAGTGCGAAAAGTGGTTTTCAACACTAGCACAAGTGCGAAAAGTGGTTTTTCAACACTATCACAAGTGCAAAAACTGTTTTTTCCACACTAATACAAGTGCAAAAGTGGTTTCCTGCACCAACACAAGTGCGAAAAGTGGTTTTTCAACACCAACACAAGTGCGAAAAGTGGTTTTTCAACACTAACACAAGTGCGAAAAGTGGTTTTTCCACACTAATACAAGTGCAAAAGTGGTTTCCTGCACCAACACAAGTGCGAAAAGTGGTTTTTCAACACTAACACAAGTGCGAAAAGTGGTTTTTCAACAATATCACAAGTGCAAAAAGTGTTTTTTCCACACTAATACAAGTGCAAAAGTGGTTTCCTGCACCAACACAAGTGCGAAAAGTGGTTTTTCAACACTAACACAAGTGCGAAAAGTGGTTTTTCAACACTATCACAAGTGCAAAAAGTGTTTTTTCCACACTAATACAAGTGCAAAAGTGCTTTCCTGCACCAACACAAGTGCGAAAAGTGGTTTTTCAACACTAACACAAGTGCGAAAAGTGGTTTTTCAACACTAATACAAGTGCAAAAGTGGTTTCCTGCACCAACACAAGTGCGAAAAGTGGTTTTTCAACACTAACACCAGTGCGAAAAGTGGTTTTTCAACACTATCACAAGTGCAAAAAGTGTTTTTTCCACACTAATACAAGTGCAAAAGTGGTTTCCTGCACCAACACAAGTGCGAAAAGTGGTTTTTCAACACTAACACAAGTGCGAAAAGTGGTTTTTCCACACTAATACAAGTGCAAAAGTGGTTTCTTGCACCAACACAAGTGCGAAAAGTGGTTTTTCAACACTAACACAAGTGCGAAAAGTGGTTTTTCAACACTAACACAAGTGCGAAAAGTGGTTTTTCAACACTAACACAACTGCGAAAAGTGGATTTTCCACACTAATACAAGTGCAAAAGTGGTTTCCTGCACCAACACAAGTGCGAAAAGTGGTTTTTCAACACCAACACAAGTGCGAAAAGTGGTTTTTCAACACTAACACAAGTGCGAAAAGTGGTTTTTCCACACTAACACAAGTGCGAAAAGTGGTTTTTCCACACTAATACAAGTGCAAAAGTGGTTTCCTGCACCAACACAAGTGCGAAAAGTGGTTTTTCAACACTAACACAAGTGCGAAAAGTGGTTTTTCAACACTATCACAAGTGCAAAAAAGTGTTTTTTCCACACTAATACAAGTGCAAAAGTGGTTTCCTGCACCAACACAAGAGCGAAAAGTGGTTTTTCAACACTAACACAAGTGCAAAAAGTGGTTTTTCAACACTAACACAAGTGCAAAAAGTGGTTTTTCCACACTAATACAAGTGCAAAAGTGGTTTCCTGCACCAACACAAGTGCGAAAAGTGGTTTTTCAACACTAACACAAGTGCGAAAAGTGGTTTTTCAACACTATCACAAGTGCAAAAAGTGTTTTTTCCACACTAATACAAGTGCAAAAGTGGTTTCCTGGACCAACACAAGTGCGAAAAGTGGTTTTTCAACACTAACACAAGTGTGAAAAGTGGTTTTTCAACACTATCACAAGTGCAAAAAGTGTTTTTTCCACACTAATACAAGTGCAAAAGTGGTTTCCTGCACCAACACAAGTGCGAAAAGTGGTTTTTCAACACTAACACAAGTGCGAAAAGTGGTTTTGCCACACTAATACAAGTGCAAAAGTGGTTTCCTGCACCAACACAAGTGCGAAAAGTGGTTTTTCACAACTAACACAAGTGCGAAAAGTGGTTTTTCAACACTAACACAAGTGCAAAAAGTGGTTTTTCCACACTAATACAAGTGCAAAAGTGGTTTCCTGCACCAACACAAGTGCGAAAAGTGGTTTTTCAACACTAACACAAGTGCGAAAAGTGGTTTTTCAACACTATCACAAGTGCAAAAAGTGTTTTTTCCACACTAATACAAGTGCAAAAGTGGTTTCCTGCACCAACACAAGTGCGAAAAGTGGTTTTTCAACACTAACACAAGTGCGAAAAGTGGTTTTTCCACACAAGTGCGAAAAGTGGTTTTTCCACACTAATGCAAGTGCAAAAGTGGTTTCCTGCACCAACACAAGTGCGAAAAGTGGTTTTTCCACACTAATACAAGTGCAAAAGTGGTTTCCTGCACCAACACAAGTGCGAAAAGTGGTTTTTCCACACTAATACAAGTGCAAAAGTGGTTTCCTGCACCAACACAAGTGCGAAAAGTGGTTTTTCAACACTAACACAAGTGCGAAAAGTGGTTTTTCAACACTATCACAAGTGCAAAAAAGTGTTTTTTCCACACTAATACAAGTGCAAAAGTGGTTTCCTGCACCAACACAAGAGCGAAAAGTGGTTTTTCAACACTAACACAAGTGCAAAAAGTGGTTTTTCAACACTAACACAAGTGCAAAAAGTGGTTTTTCCACACTAATACAAGTGCAAAAGTGGTTTCCTGCACCAACACAAGTGCGAAAAGTGGTTTTTCAACACTAACACAAGTGCGAAAAGTGGTTTTTCAACACTATCACAAGTGCAAAAAGTGTTTTTTCCACACTAATACAAGTGCAAAAGTGGTTTCCTGGACCAACACAAGTGCGAAAAGTGGTTTTTCAACACTAACACAAGTGTGAAAAGTGGTTTTTCAACACTATCACAAGTGCAAAAAGTGTTTTTTCCACACTAATACAAGTGCAAAAGTGGTTTCCTGCACCACCACAAGTGCGAAAAGTGGTTTTTCAACACTAACACAAGTGCGAAAAGTGGTTTTTCCACACTAATACAAGTGCAAAAGTGGTTTCCTGCACCAACACAAGTGCGAAAAGTGGTTTTTCACAACTAACACAAGTGCGAAAAGTGGTTTTTCAACACTAACACAAGTGCAAAAAGTGGTTTTTCCACACTAATACAAGTGCAAAAGTGGTTTCCTGCACCAACACAAGTGCGAAAAGTGGTTTTTCAACACTAACACAAGTGCGAAAAGTGGTTTTTCAACACTATCACAAGTGCAAAAAGTGTTTTTTCCACACTAATACAAGTGCAAAAGTGGTTTCCTGCACCAACACAAGTGCGAAAAGTGGTTTTTCAACACTAACACAAGTGCGAAAAGTGGTTTTTCCACACAAGTGCGAAAAGTGGTTTTTCCACACTAATACAAGTGCAAAAGTGGTTTCCTGCACCAACACAAGTGCGAAAAGTGGTTTTTCAACACTAACACAAGTGCGAAAAGTGGTTTTTCAACACTAACACAAGTGCGAAAAGTGGTTTTTCAACACTATCACAAGTGCAAAAAGTGTTTTTTCCATACTAATACAAGGGCAAAAGTGGTTTCCTGCACCAACACAAGTGCGAAAAGTGGTTTTTCAACACTAACACAAGTGCGAAAAGTGGTTTTTCAACACTAACACAAGTGCGAAAAGTGGTTTTTCAACACTAACACAAGTACGAAAAGTAGTTTTTCCACACTAATACAAGTGCAAAAGTGATTTCCTGCACCAACACAAGTGCAAAAAGTGGTTTTTCAACACTAACACAAGTGCAAAAAGTGGTTTTTCAACACTATCACAAGTGCAAAAAGTGTTTTTTCCACACAAATACAAGTGCAAAAGTGGTTTCCTGCACCAACACAAGTGCGAAAAGTGGTTTTTCAACACTAACACAAGTGCGAAAAGTGGTTTTTCAACACTAACACAACTGCGAAAAGTGGTTTTTCCACACTAATACAAGTGCAAAAGTGGTTTCCTGCACCAACACAAGTGCGAAAAGTGGTTTTTCAACACTAACACAAGTGCGAAAAGTGGTTTTTCAACACTATCACAAGTGCAAAAAGTGTTTTTTCCACACTAATACAAGTGCAAAAGTGGTTTCCTGCACCAACACAAGTGCGAAAAGTGGTTTTTCAACACCAACACAAGTGCGAAAAGTGGTTTTTCAACACTAACACAAGTGCGAAAAGTGGTTTTTCCACACTAATACAAGTGCAAAAGTGGTTTCCTGCACCAACACAAGTGCGAAAAGTGGTTTTTCAACACCAACACAAGTGCGAAAAGTGGTTTTTCAACACTAACACAAGTGCGAAAAGTGGTTTTTCCACACTAATACAAGTGCAAAAGTGGTTTCCTGCACCAACACAAGTGCGAAAAGTGGTTTTTCAACACTAACACAAGTGCGAAAAGTGGTTTTTCAACAATATCACAAGTGCAAAAAGTGTTTTTTCCACACTAATACAAGTGCAAAAGTGGTTTCCTGCACCAACATAAGTGCAAAAGTGGTTTTTCAACACTAACACAAGTGCGAAAAGTGGTTTTTCAACACTAACACAAGTGCAAAAAGTGGTTTTTCAACACTATCACAAGTGCAAAAAGTGTTTTTTCCACACTAATACAAGTGCAAAAGTGGTTTCCTGCACCAACACAAGTGCGAAAAGTGGTTTTTCAACAATAACACAAGTGCGAAAAGTGGTTTTTCAACACTATCACAAGTGCAAAAAGTGTTTTTTCCACACTAATACAAGTGCAAAAGTGGTTTCCTGCACCAACACAAGTGCGAAAAGTGGTTTTTCAACACTAACACAAGTGCGAAAAGTGGTTTTTCAACACTATCACAAGTGCAAAAATTGTTTTTTCCACACTAATACAAGTGCAAAAGTGGTGTCCTGCACCAACACAAGTGCGAAAAGTGGTTTTTCAACACTAACACAAGTGCGAAAAGTGGTTTTTCCACACTAATACAAGTGCAAAAGTGGTTTCCTGCACCAACACAAGTGCGAAAAGTGGTTTTTCAACATTAACACAAGTGCGAAAAGTGGTTTTTCAACACTAACACAAGTGCGAAAAGTGGTTTTTCCACACTAATACAAGTGCTAAAGTGGTTTCCTGCACCAACACAAGTGCGAAAAGTGGTTTTTCAACACCAACACAAGTGCGTAAAGTGGTTTTTCAACACTAACACAAGTACGAAAAGTAGTTTTTCCACACTAATACAAGTGCAAAAGTGATTTCCTGCACCAACACAAGTGCAAAAAGTGGTTTTTCAACACTAACACAAGTGCGAAAAGTGGTTTTTCAACACTAACACAAGTGCGAAAAGTGGTTTTTCAACACTAACACAAGTACGAAAAGTAGTTTTTCCACACTAACACAAGTGCGAAAAGTGGTTTTTCAACACTAACACAAGTGCAAAAAGTGGTTTTTCAACACTAACACAAGTGCGAAAAGTGGTTTTTCAACACTATCACAAGTGCAAAAAGTGTTTTTTCCACACAAATACAAGTGCAAAAGTGGTTTCCTGCACCAACACAACTGCGAAAAGTGGTTTTTCAACACTAACACAAGTGCGAAAAGTGGTTTTTCAACACTAACACAACTGCGAAAAGTGGTTTTTCCACACTAATACAAGTGCAAAAGTGGTTTCCTGCGCCAACACAAGTGCGAAAAGTGGTTTTTCAACACTAACACAAGTGCGAAAAGTGGTTTTTCAACACTATCACAAGTGCAAAAAGTGTTTTTTCCACACTAATACAAGTGCAAAAGTGGTTTCCTGCACCAACACAAGTGCGAAAAGTGGTTTTTCAACACCAACACAAGTGCGAAAAGTGGTTTTTCAACACTAACACAAGTGCGAAAAGTGGTTTTTCCACACTAATACAAGTGCAAAAGTGGTTTCCTGCACCAACACAAGTGCGAAAAGTGGTTTTTCAACACTAACACAAGTGCGAAAAGTGGTTTTTCAACAATATCACAAGTGCAAAAAGTGTTTTTTCCACACTAATACAAGTGCAAAAGTGGTTTCCTGCACCAACACAAGTGCGAAAAGTGGTTTTTCAACACTAACACAAGTGCGAAAAGTGGTTTTTCCACAATAATACAAGTGCAAAAGTGGTTTCCTGCACCAACACAAGTGCGAAAAGTGGTTTTTCAACACTAACACAAGTGCGAAAAGTGGTTTTTCAACACTAACACAAGTGCAAAAAGTGGTTTTTCCACACTAATACAAGTGCAAAAGTGGTTTCCTGCACCAACACAAGTGCGAAAAGTGGTTTTTCAACACTAACACAAGTGCGAAAAGTGGTTTTTCAACACTATCACAAGTGCAAAAAGTGTTTTTTCCACACTAATACAAATGCAAAAGTGGTTTCCTGCACCAACACAAGTGCGAAAAGTGTTTTTTCAACACTAACACAAGTGCGAAAAGTGGTTTTTCCACACTAATACAAGTGCAAAAGTGGTTTCCTGCACCAACACAAGTGCGAAAAGTGGTTTTTCAACACTAACACAAGTGCGAAAAGTGGTTTTTCAACACTATCACAAGTGCAAAAAGTGTTTTTTCCACACTAATACAAGGGCAAAAGTGGTTTCCTGCACCAACACAAGTGCGAAAAGTGGTTTTTCAACACTAACACAAGTGCGAAAAGTGGTTTTTCAACACTAACACAAGTGCGAAAAGTGGTTTTTCAACACTAACACAAGTACGAAAAGTAGTTTTTCCACATTAATACAAGTGCAAAAGTGATTTCCTGCACCAACACAAGTGCAAAAAGTGGTTTTTCAACACTAACACAAGTGCGAAAAGTGGTTTTTCAACACTATCACAAGTGCAAAAAGTGTTTTTTCCACACAAATACAAGTGCAAAAGTGGTTTCCTGCACCAACACAAGTGCGAAAAGTGGTTTTTCAACACTAACACAAGTGCGAAAAGTGGTTTTTCAACACTAACACAACTGCGAAAAGTGGTTTTTCCACACTAATACAAGTGCAAAAGTGGTTTCCTGCACCAACACAAGTGCGAAAAGTGGTTTTTCAACACTAACACAAGTGCGAAAAGTGGTTTTTCAACACTATCACAAGTGCAAAAAGTGTTTTTTCCACACTAATACAAGTGCAAAAGTGGTTTCCTGCACCAACACAAGTGCGAAAAGTGGTTTTTCAACACCAACACAAGTGCGAAAAGTGGTTTTTCAACACTAACACAAGTGCGAAAAGTGGTTTTTCCACACTAATACAAGTGCAAAAGTGGTTTCCTGCACCAACACAAGTGCGAAAAGTGGTTTTTCAACGCTAACACAAGTGCGAAAAGTGGTTTTTCAACACTATCACAAGTGCAAAAATTGTTTTTTCCACACTAATACAAGTGCAAAAGTGGTTTCCTGCACCAACACAAGTGCGAAAAGCGGTTTTTCAACACTAACACAAGTGCGAAAAGTGGTTTTTCCACACTAATACAAGTGCAAAAGTGGTTTCCTGCACCAACACAAGTGCGAAAAGTGGTTTTTCAACACTAACACAAGTGCGAAAAGTGGTTTTTCAACACTAACACAAGTGCGAAAAGTGGTTTTTCCACACTAATACAAGTGCTAAAGTGGTTTCCTGCACCAACACTAGTGCGAAAAGTGGTTTTTCAACACTAACACAAGTGCGAAAAGTGGTTTTTCAACACTATCACAAGTGCAAAAAGTGTTTTTTCCACACTAATACAAGTGCAGAAGTGGTTTCCTGCACCAACACAAGTGCGAAAAGTGGTTTTTCAACACTAACACTAGTGCGAAAAGTGGTTTTTCAACACTAACACATGTGCGAAAAGTGGGTTTTCAACACTAACACAAGTGCGAAGAGTGGTTTTTCCACACTAATACAAGTGCAAAAGTGGTTTCCTGCACCAACACAAGTGCGAAAAGTGGTTTTTCAACACTAACACAAGTGCGAAAAGTGGTTTTTCAACACTATCACAAGTGCAAAAAGTGTTTTTTCCACACTAATACAAGTGCAAAAGTGGTTTCCTGCACCAACACAAGTGCGAAAAGTGGTTTTTCAACACTAACACAAGTGCGAAAAGTGGTTTTTCAACACTATCACAAGTGCAAAAAGTGTTTTTTCCACACTAATACAAGTGCAAAAGTGGTTTCCTGCACCAACACAAGTGCAAAAAGTGGTTTTTCAACACTAACACAAGTGCGAAAAGTGGTTTTTCAACACTAACACAAGTGCGAAAAGTGGTTTTTCAACACTAACACAAGTGCGAAAAGTGGTTTTTCCACACTAATACAAGTGCAAAAGTGGTTTCCTGCACCAACACAAGTGCGAAAAGTGGTTTTTCAACACTAACACAAGTGCGAAAAGTGGTTTTTTAACACTAACACAAGTGCGAAAAGTGGTTTTTCCACACTAATACAAGTGCTAAAGTGGTTTCCTGCACCAACACAAGTGCGAAAAGTGGTTTTTCAACACTAACACAAGTGCGAAAAGTGGCTTTTCAACACTATCACAAGTGCAAAAAGTGTTTTTTCCACACTAATACAAGTGCAAAAGTGGTTTCCTGCACCAACACAAGTGCGAAAATTGGTTTTTCAACACCAACACAAGTGCGAAAAGTGGTTTTTCAACACTAACACAAGTGTGAAAAGTGGTTTTTCCACACTAATACAAGTGCAAAATTGGTTTCCTGCACCAACACAAGTGCGAAAAGTGGTTTTTCAACACTAACACAAGTGCGAAAAGTGGTTTTTCAACAATATCACAAGTGCAAAAAGTGTTTTTTCCACACTAATACAAGTGCAAAAGTGGTTTCCTGCACCAACATAAGTGCAAAAGTGGTTTTTCAACACTAACACAAGTGCGAAAAGTGGTTTTTCAACACTAACACAAGTGCAAAAAGTGGTTTTTCAACACTATCACAAGTGCAAAAAGTGTTTTTTCCACACTAATACAAGTGCAAAAGTGGTTTCCTGCACCAACACAAGTGCGAAAAGTGGTTTTTCAACAATAACACAAGTGCGAAAAGTGGTTTTTCAACACTATCACAAGTGCAAAAAGTGTTTTTTCCACACTAATACAAGTGCAAAAGTGGTTTCCTGCACCAACACAAGTGCGAAAAGTGGTTTTTCAACACTAACACAAGTGCGAAAAGTGGTTTTTCAACACTATCACAAGTGCAAAAATTGTTTTTTCCACACTAATACAAGTGCAAAAGTGTTGTCCTGCACCAACACAAGTGCGAAAAGTGGTTTTTCAACACTAACACAAGTGCGAAAAGTGGTTTTTCCACACTAATACAAGTGCAAAAGTGGTTTCCTGCACCAACACAAGTGCGAAAAGTGGTTTTTCAACACTAACACAAGTGCGAAAAGTGGTTTTTCAACACTAACACAAGTGCGAAAAGTGGTTTGTCCACACTATACAAGTGCTAAAGTGGTTTCCTGCACCAACACAAGTGCGAAAAGTGGTTTTTCAACACTAACACAAGTGCGAAAAGTGGTTTTTCAACAATATCACAAGTGCAAAAAGTGTTTTTTCCACACTAATATAAGTGCAAAAGTGGTTTCCTGCACCAACACAAGTGCAAAAAGTGGTTTCCTGCACCAACACAAGTGCGAAAAGTGTTTTTTCAACACTAACACAAGTGCGAAAAGTGGTTTTTCAACACTAACACAACTGCGAAAAGTGGTTTTTCCACACTAATACAAGTGCAAAAGTGGTTTCCTGCACCAACACAAGTGCGAAAAGTGGTTTTCAACACTAGCACAAGTGCGAAAAGTGGTTTTTCAACACTATCACAAGTGCAAAAACTGTTTTTTCCACACTAATACAAGTGCAAAAGTGGTTTCCTGCACCAACACAAGTGCGAAAAGTGGTTTTTCAACACCAACACAAGTGCGAAAAGTGGTTTTTCAACACTAACACAAGTGCGAAAAGTGGTTTTTCCACACTAATACAAGTGCAAAAGTGGTTTCCTGCACCAACACAAGTGCGAAAAGTGGTTTTTCAACACTAACACAAGTGCGAAAAGTGGTTTTTCAACAATATCACAAGTGCAAAAAGTGTTTTTTCCACACTAATACAAGTGCAAAAGTGGTTTCCTGCACCAACACAAGTGCGAAAAGTGGTTTTTCAACACTAACACAAGTGCGAAAAGTGGTTTTTCAACACTATCACAAGTGCAAAAAGTGTTTTTTCCACACTAATACAAGTGCAAAAGTGCTTTCCTGCACCAACACAAGTGCGAAAAGTGGTTTTTCAACACTAACACAAGTGCGAAAAGTGGTTTTTCAACACTAATACAAGTGCAAAAGTGGTTTCCTGCACCAACACAAGTGCGAAAAGTGGTTTTTCAACACTAACACCAGTGCGAAAAGTGGTTTTTCAACACTATCACAAGTGCAAAAAGTGTTTTTTCCACACTAATACAAGTGCAAAAGTGGTTTCCTGCACCAACACAAGTGCGAAAAGTGGTTTTTCAACACTAACACAAGTGCGAAAAGTGGTTTTTCCACACTAATACAAGTGCAAAAGTGGTTTCTTGCACCAACACAAGTGCGAAAAGTGGTTTTTCAACACTAACACAAGTGCGAAAAGTGGTTTTTCAACACTAACACAAGTGCGAAAAGTGGTTTTTCAACACTAACACAACTGCGAAAAGTGGATTTTCCACACTAATACAAGTGCAAAAGTGGTTTCCTGCACCAACACAAGTGCGAAAAGTGGTTTTTCAACACCAACACAAGTGCGAAAAGTGGTTTTTCAACACTAACACAAGTGCGAAAAGTGGTTTTTCCACACTAACACAAGTGCGAAAAGTGGTTTTTCCACACTAATACAAGTGCAAAAGTGGTTTCCTGCACCAACACAAGTGCGAAAAGTGGTTTTTCAACACTAACACAAGTGCGAAAAGTGGTTTTTCAACACTATCACAAGTGCAAAAAAGTGTTTTTTCCACACTAATACAAGTGCAAAAGTGGTTTCCTGCACCAACACAAGAGCGAAAAGTGGTTTTTCAACACTAACACAAGTGCAAAAAGTGGTTTTTCAACACTAACACAAGTGCAAAAAGTGGTTTTTCCACACTAATACAAGTGCAAAAGTGGTTTCCTGCACCAACACAAGTGCGAAAAGTGGTTTTTCAACACTAACACAAGTGCGAAAAGTGGTTTTTCAACACTATCACAAGTGCAAAAAGTGTTTTTTCCACACTAATACAAGTGCAAAAGTGGTTTCCTGGACCAACACAAGTGCGAAAAGTGGTTTTTCAACACTAACACAAGTGTGAAAAGTGGTTTTTCAACACTATCACAAGTGCAAAAAGTGTTTTTTCCACACTAATACAAGTGCAAAAGTGGTTTCCTGCACCAACACAAGTGCGAAAAGTGGTTTTTCAACACTAACACAAGTGCGAAAAGTGGTTTTTCCACACTAATACAAGTGCAAAAGTGGTTTCCTGCACCAACACAAGTGCGAAAAGTGGTTTTTCACAACTAACACAAGTGCGAAAAGTGGTTTTTCAACACTAACACAAGTGCAAAAAGTGGTTTTTCCACACTAATACAAGTGCAAAAGTGGTTTCCTGCACCAACACAAGTGCGAAAAGTGGTTTTTCAACACTAACACAAGTGCGAAAAGTGGTTTTTCAACACTATCACAAGTGCAAAAAGTGTTTTTTCCACACTAATACAAGTGCAAAAGTGGTTTCCTGCACCAACACAAGTGCGAAAAGTGGTTTTTCAACACTAACACAAGTGCGAAAAGTGGTTTTTCCACACAAGTGCGAAAAGTGGTTTTTCCACACTAATGCAAGTGCAAAAGTGGTTTCCTGCACCAACACAAGTGCGAAAAGTGGTTTTTCCACACTAATACAAGTGCAAAAGTGGTTTCCTGCACCAACACAAGTGCGAAAAGTGGTTTTTCCACACTAATACAAGTGCAAAAGTGGTTTCCTGCACCAACACAAGTGCGAAAAGTGGTTTTTCAACACTAACACAAGTGCGAAAAGTGGTTTTTCAACACTATCACAAGTGCAAAAAAGTGTTTTTTCCACACTAATACAAGTGCAAAAGTGGTTTCCTGCACCAACACAAGAGCGAAAAGTGGTTTTTCAACACTAACACAAGTGCAAAAAGTGGTTTTTCAACACTAACACAAGTGCAAAAAGTGGTTTTTCCACACTAATACAAGTGCAAAAGTGGTTTCCTGCACCAACACAAGTGCGAAAAGTGGTTTTTCAACACTAACACAAGTGCGAAAAGTGGTTTTTCACCACTATCACAAGTGCAAAAAGTGTTTTTTCCACACTAATACAAGTGCAAAAGTGGTTTCCTGGACCAACACAAGTGCGAAAAGTGGTTTTTCAACACTAACACAAGTGTGAAAAGTGGTTTTTCAACACTATCACAAGTGCAAAAAGTGTTTTTTCCACACTAATACAAGTGCAAAAGTGGTTTCCTGCACCAACACAAGTGCGAAAAGTGGTTTTTCAACACTAACACAAGTGCGAAAAGTGGTTTTTCCACACTAATACAAGTGCAAAAGTGGTTTCCTGCACCAACACAAGTGCGAAAAGTGGTTTTTCACAACTAACACAAGTGCGAAAAGTGGTTTTTCAACACTAACACAAGTGCAAAAAGTGGTTTTTCCACACTAATACAAGTGCAAAAGTGGTTTCCTGCACCAACACAAGTGCGAAAAGTGGTTTTTCAACACTAACACAAGTGCGAAAAGTGGTTTTTCAACACTATCACAAGTGCAAAAAGTGTTTTTTCCACACTAATACAAGTGCAAAAGTGGTTTCCTGCACCAACACAAGTGCGAAAAGTGGTTTTTCAACACTAACACAAGTGCGAAAAGTGGTTTTTCCACACAAGTGCGAAAAGTGGTTTTTCCACACTAATACAAGTGCAAAAGTGGTTTCCTGCACCAACACAAGTGCGAAAAGTGGTTTTTCAACACTAACACAAGTGCGAAAAGTGGTTTTTCAACACTAACACAAGTGCGAAAAGTGGTTTTTCAACACTATCACAAGTGCAAAAAGTGTTTTTTCCACACTAATACAAGGGCAAAAGTGGTTTCCTGCACCAACACAAGTGCGAAAAGTGGTTTTTCAACACTAACACAAGTGCGAAAAGTGGTTTTTCAACACTAACACAAGTGCGAAAAGTGGTTTTTCAACACTAACACAAGTACGAAAAGTAGTTTTTCCACACTAATACAAGTGCAAAAGTGATTTCCTGCACCAACACAAGTGCAAAAAGTGGTTTTTCAACACTAACACAAGTGCAAAAAGTGGTTTTTCAACACTATCACAAGTGCAAAAAGTGTTTTTTCCACACAAATACAAGTGCAAAAGTGGTTTCCTGCACCAACACAAGTGC
This sequence comes from Myxine glutinosa, assembly GCF_964187855.1. Classification (NCBI taxonomy): domain Eukaryota; kingdom Metazoa; phylum Chordata; class Myxini; order Myxiniformes; family Myxinidae; genus Myxine; species Myxine glutinosa. The sequence continues at coordinate 68,142 of NW_027616810.1, read as the reverse complement.
GAAAAGTGGTTTTTCAACACTAACACAAGTGCGAAAAGTGGTTTTTCAACACTAACACAACTGCGAAAAGTGGTTTTTCCACACTAATACAAGTGCAAAAGTGGTTTCCTGCACCAACACAAGTGCGAAAAGTGGTTTTTCAACACTAACACAAGTGCGAAAAGTGGTTTTTCAACACTATCACAAGTGCAAAAAGTGTTTTTTCCACACTAATACAAGTGCAAAAGTGGTTTCCTGCACCAACACAAGTGCGAAAAGTGGTTTTTCAACACCAACACAAGTGCGAAAAGTGTTTTTTCAACACTAACACAAGTGCGAAAAGTGGTTTTTCCACACTAATACAAGTGCAAAAGTGGTTTCCTGCACCAACACAAGTGCGAAAAGTGGTTTTTCAACACCAACACAAGTGCGAAAAGTGGTTTTTCAACACTAACACAAGTGCGAAAAGTGGTTTTTCCACACTAATACAAGTGCAAAAGTGGTTTCCTGCACCAACACAAGTGCGAAAAGTGGTTTTTCAACACTAACACAAGTGCGAAAAGTGGTTTTTCAACAATATCACAAGTGCAAAAAGTGTTTTTTCCACACTAATACAAGTGCAAAAGTGGTTTCCTGCACCAACATAAGTGCAAAAGTGGTTTCTCAACACTAACACAAGTGCGAAAAGTGGTTTTTCAACACTAACACAAGTGCAAAAAGTGGTTTTTCAACACTATCACAAGTGCAAAAAGTGTTTTTTCCACACTAATACAAGTGCAAAAGTGGTTTCCTGCACCAACACAAGTGCGAAAAGTGGTTTTTCAACAATAACACAAGTGCGAAAAGTGGTTTTTCAACACTATCACAAGTGCAAAAAGTGTTTTTTCCACACTAATACAAGTGCAAAAGTGGTTTCCTGCACCAACACAAGTGCGAAAAGTGGTTTTTCAACACTAACACAAGTGCGAAAAGTGGTTTTTCAACACTATCACAAGTGCAAAAATTGTTTTTTCCACACTAATACAAGTGCAAAAGTGGTGTCCTGCACCAACACAAGTGCGAAAAGTGGTTTTTCAACACTAACACAAGTGCGAAAAGTGGTTTTTCCACACTAATACAAGTGCAAAAGTGGTTTCCTGCACCAACACAAGTGCGAAAAGTGGTTTTTCAACATTAACACAAGTGCGAAAAGTGGTTTTTCAACACTAACACAAGTGCGAAAAGTGGTTTTGCCACACTAATACAAGTGCTAAAGTGGTTTCCTGCACCAACACAAGTGCGAAAAGTGGTTTTTCAACACCAACACAAGTGCGAAAAGTGGTTTTTCAACACTAACACAAGTACGAAAAGTAGTTTTTCCACACTAATACAAGTGCAAAAGTGATTTCCTGCACCAACACAAGTGCAAAAAGTGGTTTTTCAACACTAACACAAGTGCGAAAAGTGGTTTTTCAACACTAACACAAGTGCGAAAAGTGGTTTTTCAACACTAACACAAGTACGAAAAGTAGTTTTTCCACACTAACACAAGTGCGAAAAGTGGTTTTTCAACACTAACACAAGTGCAAAAAGTGGTTTTTCAACACTAACACAAGTGCGAAAAGTGGTTTTTCAACACTATCACAAGTGCAAAAAGTGTTTTTTCCACACAAATACAAGTGCAAAAGTGGTTTCCTGCACCAACACAAGTGCGAAAAGTGGTTTTTCAACACTAACACAAGTGCGAAAAGTGGTTTTTCAACACTAACACAACTGCGAAAAGTGGTTTTTCCACACTAATACAAGTGCAAAAGTGGTTTCCTGCACCAACACAAGTGCGAAAAGTGGTTTTTCAACACTAACACAAGTGCGAAAAGTGGTTTTTCAACACTATCACAAGTGCAAAAAGTGTTTTTTCCACACTAATACAAGTGCAAAAGTGGTTTCCTGCACCAACACAAGTGCGAAAAGTGGTTTTTCAACACCAACACAAGTGCGAAAAGTGGTTTTTCAACACTAACACAAGTGCGAAAAGTGGTTTTTCCACACTAATACAAGTGCAAAAGTGGTTTCCTGCACCAACACAAGTGCGAAAAGTGGTTTTTCAACACCAACACAAGTGCGAAAAGTGGTTTTTCAACACTAACACAAGTGCGAAAAGTGGTTTTCCACACTAATACAAGTGCAAAAGTGGTTTCCTGCACCAACACAAGTGCGAAAAGTGGTTTTTCAACACTAACACAAGTGCGAAAAGTGGTTTTTCAACAATATCACAAGTGCAAAAAGTGTTTTTTCCACACTAATACAAGTGCAAAAGTGGTTTCCTGCACCAACATAAGTGCAAAAGTGGTTTTTCAACACTAACACAAGTGCGAAAAGTGGTTTTTCAACACTAACACAAGTGCAAAAAGTGGTTTTTCAACACTATCACAAGTGCAAAAAGTGTTTTTTCCACACTAATACAAGTGCAAAAGTGGTTTCCTGCACCAACACAAGTGCGAAAAGTGGTTTTTCAACACTAACACAAGTGCGAAAAGTGGTTTTTCAACACTATCACAAGTGCAAAAATTGTTTTTTCCACACTAATACAAGTGCAAAAGTGGTGTCCTGCACCAACACAAGTGCGAAAAGTGGTTTTTCAACACTAACACAAGTGCGAAAAGTGGTTTTTCCACACTAATACAAGTGCAAAAGTGGTTTCCTGCACCAACACAAGTGCGAAAAGTGGTTTTTCAACATTAACACAAGTGCGAAAAGTGGTTTTTCAACACTAACACAAGTGCGAAAAGTGGTTTTTCCACACTAATACAAGTGCTAAAGTGGTTTCCTGCACCAACACAAGTGCGAAAAGTGGTTTTTCAACACTAACACAAGTGCGAAAAGTGGTTTTTCAACAATATCACAAGTGCAAAAAGTGTTTTTTCCACACTAATACAAGTGCAAAAGTGGTTTCCTGCACCAACACAAGTGCAAAAAGTGGTTTTTCAACACTAACACAAGTGCGAAAAGTGGTTTTTCAACACTAACACATGTGCGAAAAGTGGGTTTTCAACACTAACACAAGTGCGAAGAGTGGTTTTTCCACACTAATACAAGTGCAAAAGTGGTTTCCTGCACCAACACAAGTGCGAAAAGTGGTTTTTCAACACTATCACAAGTGCAAAAAGTGTTTTTTCCACACTAATACAAGTGCAAAAGTGGTTTCCTGCACCAACACAAGTGCGAAAAGTGGTTTTTCAACACTAACACAAGTGCGAAAAGTGGATTTTCAACACTATCACAAGTGCAAAAAGTGTTTTTTCCACACTAATACAAGTGCAAAAGTGGTTTCCTGCACCAACACAAGTGCGAAAAGTGGTTTTTCAACACTAACACAAGTGCGAAAAGTGGTTTTTCAACACTAACACAAGTGCGAAAAGTGGTTTTTCAACACTAACACAAGTGCAAAAAGTGGTTTTTCCACACTAATACAAGTGCAAAAGTGGTTTCCTGCACCAACACAAGTGCGAAAAGTGGTTTTTCAACACTAACACAAGTGCGAAAAGTCGTTTTTCAACACTAACACAAGTGCGAAAAGTGGTTTTTCCACACTAATACAAGTGCTAAAGTGGTTTCCTGCACCAACACAAGTGCGAAAAGTGGTTTTTCAACACTAACACAAGTGCGAAAAGTGATTTTTCAACACTATCACAAGTGCAAAAAGTGTTTTTTCCACACTAATACAAGTGCAAAAGTAGTTTCCTGCACCAACACAAGTGCGAAAAGTGGTTTTTCAACACTAACACAAGTGCGAAAAGTGGTTTTTCAACACTAACACAAGTGCGAAAAGTCGTTTTTCAACACTAACACAAGTGCGAAAAGTGGTTTTTCCACACTAATACAAGTGCAAAAGTGGTTTTCCTGCACCAACACAAGTGCGAAAAGTGGTTTTTCAACACTAACACAAGTGCGAAAAGTGGTTTTTCAACACTATCACAAGTGCAAAAAGTGTTTTTTCCACACTAATACAAGTGCAAAAGTGGTTTCATACACCAACACAAGTGCGAAAAGTGGTTTTTCAACACTAACACAAGTGCGAAAAGTGGTTTTTTAACACTATCACAAGTGCAAAATGTGTTTTTTCCACACTAATACAAGGGCAAAAGTGGTTTCCTGCACCAACACAAGTGCGAAAAGTGGTTTTTCAACACTAACACAAGTGCGAAAAGTGGTTTTTCAACACTAACACAAGTGCGAAAAGTGGTTTTTCAACACTAACACAAGTGCGAAAAGTGGTTTTTCCACACTAATACAAGTGCAAAAGTGGTTTCCTGCACCAACACAAGTGCGAAAAGTGGTTTTTCAACACTAACACAATTGCGAAAAGTGGTTTTTCAACACTATCACAAGTGCAAAAAGTGTTTTTTCCACACTAATACAAGGGCAAAAGTGGTTTCCTGCACCAACACAAGTGCGAAAAGTGGTTTTTCAACACTAACACAAGTGCGAAAAGTGGTTTTTCAACACTAACACAAGTGCGAAAAGTGGTTTTTCAACACTAACACAAGTGCGAAAAGTGGTTTTTCCACACTAATACAAGTGCAAAAGTGGTTTCCTGCACCAACACAAGTGCGAAAAGTGGTTTTTCAACACTAACGCAAGTGCGAAAAGTGGTTTTTCAACACTAACACAACTGCGAAAAGTGGTTTTTCCACACTAATACAAGTGCAAAAGTGGTTTCCTGCACCAACACAAGTGCGAAAAGTGGTTTTCAACACTAGCACAAGTGCGAAAAGTGGTTTTTCAACACTATCACAAGTGCAAAAACTGTTTTTTCCACACTAATACAAGTGCAAAAGTGGTTTCCTGCACCAACACAAGTGCGAAAAGTGGTTTTTCAACACCAACACAAGTGCGAAAAGTGGTTTTTCAACACTAACACAAGTGCGAAAAGTGGTTTTTCCACACTAATACAAGTGCAAAAGTGGTTTCCTGCACCAACACAAGTGCGAAAAGTGGTTTTTCAACACTAACACAAGTGCGAAAAGTGGTTTTTCAACAATATCACAAGTGCAAAAAGTGTTTTTTCCACACTAATACAAGTGCAAAAGTGGTTTCCTGCACCAACACAAGTGCGAAAAGTGGTTTTTCAACACTAACACAAGTGCGAAAAGTGGTTTTTCAACACTATCACAAGTGCAAAAAGTGTTTTTTCCACACTAATACAAGTGCAAAAGTGCTTTCCTGCACCAACACAAGTGCGAAAAGTGGTTTTTCAACACTAACACAAGTGCGAAAAGTGGTTTTTCAACACTAATACAAGTGCAAAAGTGGTTTCCTGCACCAACACAAGTGCGAAAAGTGGTTTTTCAACACTAACACAAGTGCGAAAAGTGGTTTTTCAACACTAACACAAGTGCAAAAAGTGGTTTTTCCACACTAATACAAGTGCAAAAGTGGTTTCCTGCACCAACACAAGTGCGAAAAGTGGTTTGTCAACACTAACACAAGTGCGAAAAGTGGTTTTTCAACACTATCACAAGTGCAAAAAGTGTTTTTTCCACACTAATACAAGTGCAAAAGTGGTTTCCTGCACCAACACAAGTGCGAAAAGTGGTTTTTCAACACTAACACAAGTGCGAAAAGTGGTTTTTCCACACTAATACAAGTGCAAAAGTGGTTTCCTGCACCAACACAAGTGCGAAAAGTGGTTTTTCAACACTAACACAAGTGCGAAAAGTGGTTTTTCAACACTAACACAAGTGCGAAAAGTGGTTTTTCAACACTAACACAACTGCGAAAAGTGGTTTTTCCACACTAATACAAGTGCAAAAGTGGTTTCCTGCACCAACACAAGTGCGAAAAGTGGTTTTTCAACACCAACACAAGTGCGAAAAGTGGTTTTTCAACACTAACACAAGTGCGAAAAGTGGTTTTTCCACACTAACACAAGTGCGAAAAGTGGTTTTTCCACACTAATACAAGTGCAAAAGTGGTTTCCTGCACCAACACAAGTGCGAAAAGTGGTTTTTCAACACTAACACAAGTGCGAAAAGTGGTTTTTCAACACTATCACAAGTGCAAAAAGTGTTTTTTCCACACTAATACAAGTGCAAAAGTGGTTTCCTGCACCAACACAAGAGCGAAAAGTGGTTTTTCAACACTAACACAAGTGCAAAAAGTGGTTTTTCAACACTAACACAAGTGCAAAAAGTGGTTTTTCCACACTAATACAAGTGCAAAAGTGGTTTCCTGCACCAACACAAGTGCGAAAAGTGGATTTCAACACTAACACAAGTGTGAAAAGTGGTTTTTCAACACTATCACAAGTGCAAAAAGTGTTTTTTCCACACTAATACAAGTGCAAAAGTGGTTTCCTGCACCAACACAAGTGCGAAAAGTGGTTTTTCAACACTAACACAAGTGCGAAAAGTGGTTTTTCCACACTAATACAAGTGCAAAAGTGGTTTACTGCACCAACACAAGTGCGAAAAGTGGTTTTTCAACACTAACACAAGTGCGAAAAGTGGTTTTTCAACACTAACACAAGTGCAAAAAGTGGTTTTTCCACACTAATACAAGTGCAAAAGTGGTTTCCTGCACCAACACAAGTGCGAAAAGTGGTTTTTCAACACTAACACAAGTGCGAAAAGTGGTTTTTCAACACTATCACAAGTGCGAAAAGTAGTTTTTCCACACTAATACAAGTGCAAAAGTGATTTCCTGCACCAACACAAGTGCAAAAAGTGGTTTTTCAACACTAACACAAGTGCGAAAAGTGGTTTTTCAACACTATCACAAGTGCAAAAAGTGTTTTTTCCACACAAATACAAGTGCAAAAGTGGTTTCCTGCACCAACACAAGTGCGAAAAGTGGTTTTTCAACACTAACACAAGTGCGAAAAGTGGTTTTTCAACACTAACACAACTGCGAAAAGTGGTTTTTCCACACTAATACAAGTGCAAAAGTGGTTTCCTGCACCAACACAAGTGCGAAAAGTGGTTTTTCAACACTAACACAAGTGCGAAAAGTGGTTTTTCAACACTATCACAAGTGCAAAAAGTGTTTTTTCCACACTAATACAAGTGCAAAAGTGGTTTCCTGCACCAACACAAGTGCGAAAAGTGGTTTTTCAACACCAACACAAGTGCGAAAAGTGGTTTTTCAACACTAACACAAGTGCGAAAAGTGGTTTTTCCACACTAATACAAGTGCAAAAGTGGTTTCCTGCACCAACACAAGTGCGAAAAGTGGTTTTTCAACACCAACACAAGTGCGAAAAGTGGTTTTTCAACACTAACACAAGTGCGAAAAGTGGTTTTTCCACACTAATACAAGTGCAAAAGTGGTTTCCTGCACCAACACAAGTGCGAAAAGTGGTTTTTCAACACTAACACAAGTGCGAAAAGTGGTTTTTCAACAATATCACAAGTGCAAAAAGTGTTTTTTCCACACTAATACAAGTGCAAAAGTGGTTTCCTGCACCAACATAAGTGCAAAAGTGGTTTTTCAACACTAACACAAGTGCGAAAAGTGGTTTTTCAACACTAACACAAGTGCAAAAAGTGGTTTTTCAACACTATCACAAGTGCAAAAAGTGTTTTTTCCACACTAATACAAGTGCAAAAGTGGTTTCCTGCACCAACACAAGTGCGAAAAGTGGTTTTTCAACAATAACACAAGTGCGAAAAGTGGTTTTTCAACACTATCACAAGTGCAAAAAGTGTTTTTTCCACACTAATACAAGTGCAAAAGTGGTTTCCTGCACCAACACAAGTGCGAAAAGTGGTTTTTCAACACTAACACAAGTGCGAAAAGTGGTTTTTCAACACTATCACAAGTGCAAAAATTGTTTTTTCCACACTAATACAAGTGCAAAAGTGGTGTCCTGCACCAACACAAGTGCGAAAAGTGGTTTTTCAACACTAACACAAGTGCGAAAAGTGGTTTTTCCACACTAATACAAGTGCAAAAGTGGTTTCCTGCACCAACACAAGTGCGAAAAGTGGTTTTTCAACATTAACACAAGTGCGAAAAGTGGTTTTTCAACACTAACACAAGTGCGAAAAGTGGTTTTTCCACACTAATACAAGTGCTAAAGTGGTTTCCTGCACCAACACAAGTGCGAAAAGTGGTTTTTCAACACCAACACAAGTGCGAAAAGTGGTTTTTCAACACTAACACAAGTACGAAAAGTAGTTTTTCCACACTAATACAAGTGCAAAAGTGATTTCCTGCACCAACACAAGTGCAAAAAGTGGTTTTTCAACACTAACACAAGTGCGAAAAGTGGTTTTTCAACACTAACACAAGTGCGAAAAGTGGTTTTTCAACACTAACACAAGTACGAAAAGTAGTTTTTCCACACTAACACAAGTGCGAAAAGTGGTTTTTCAACACTAACACAAGTGCAAAAAGTGGTTTTTCAACACTAACACAAGTGCGAAAAGTGGTTTTTCAACACTATCACAAGTGCAAAAAGTGTTTTTTCCACACAAATACAAGTGCAAAAGTGGTTTCCTGCACCAACACAAGTGCGAAAAGTGGTTTTTCAACACTAACACAAGTGCGAAAAGTGGTTTTTCAACACTAACACAACTGCGAAAAGTGGTTTTTCCACACTAATACAAGTGCAAAAGTGGTTTCCTGCACCAACACAAGTGCGAAAAGTGGTTTTTCAACACTAACACAAGTGCGAAAAGTGGTTTTTCAACACTATCACAAGTGCAAAAAGTGTTTTTTCCACACTAATACAAGTGCAAAAGTGGTTTCCTGCACCAACACAAGTGCGAAAAGTGGTTTTTCAACACCAACACAAGTGCGAAAAGTGGTTTTTCAACACTAACACAAGTGCGAAAAGTGGTTTTTCCACACTAATACAAGTGCAAAAGTGGTTTCCTGCACCAACACAAGTGCGAAAAGTGGTTTTTCAACACCAACACAAGTGCGAAAAGTGGTTTTTCAACACTAACACAAGTGCGAAAAGTGGTTTTTCCACACTAATACAAGTGCAAAAGTGGTTTCCTGCACCAACACAAGTGCGAAAAGTGGTTTTTCAACACTAACACAAGTGCGAAAAGTGGTTTTTCAACAATATCACAAGTGCAAAAAGTGTTTTTTCCACACTAATACAAGTGCAAAAGTGGTTTCCTGCACCAACATAAGTGCAAAAGTGGTTTTTCAACACTAACACAAGTGCGAAAAGTGGTTTTTCAACACTAACACAAGTGCAAAAAGTGGTTTTTCAACACTATCACAAGTGCAAAAAGTGTTTTTTCCACACTAATACAAGTGCAAAAGTGGTTTCCTGCACCAACACAAGTGCGAAAAGTGGTTTTTCAACAATAACACAAGTGCGAAAAGTGGTTTTTCAACACTATCACAAGTGCAAAAAGTGTTTTTTCCACACTAATACAAGTGCAAAAGTGGTTTCCTGCACCAACACAAGTGCGAAAAGTGGTTTTTCAACACTAACACAAGTGCGAAAAGTGGTTTTTCAACACTATCACAAGTGCAAAAATTGTTTTTTCCACACTAATACAAGTGCAAAAGTGGTGTCCTGCACCAACACAAGTGCGAAAAGTGGTTTTTCAACACTAACACAAGTGCGAAAAGTGGTTTTTCCACACTAATACAAGTGCAAAAGTGGTTTCCTGCACCAACACAAGTGCGAAAAGTGGTTTTTCAACATTAACACAAGTGCGAAAAGTGGTTTTTCAACACTAACACAAGTGCGAAAAGTGGTTTTTCCACACTAATACAAGTGCTAAAGTGGTTTCCTGCACCAACACAAGTGCGAAAAGTGGTTTTTCAACACTAACACAAGTGCGAAAAGTGGTTTTTCAACAATATCACAAGTGCAAAAAGTGTTTTTTCCACACTAATACAAGTGCAAAAGTGGTTTCCTGCACCAACACAAGTGCAAAAAGTGGTTTTTCAACACTAACACAAGTGCGAAAAGTGGTTTTTCAACACTAACACATGTGCGAAAAGTGGGTTTTCAACACTAACACAAGTGCGAAGAGTGGTTTTTCCACACTAATACAAGTGCAAAAGTGGTTTCCTGCACCAACACAAGTGCGAAAAGTGGTTTTTCAACACTATCACAAGTGCAAAAAGTGTTTTTTCCACACTAATACAAGTGCAAAAGTGGTTTCCTGCACCAACACAAGTGCGAAAAGTGGTTTTTCAACACTAACACAAGTGCGAAAAGTGGATTTTCAACACTATCACAAGTGCAAAAAGTGTTTTTTCCACACTAATACAAGTGCAAAAGTGGTTTCCTGCACCAACACAAGTGCGAAAAGTGGTTTTTCAACACTAACACAAGTGCGAAAAGTGGTTTTTCAACACTAACACAAGTGCGAAAAGTGGTTTTTCAACACTAACACAAGTGCAAAAAGTGGTTTTTCCACACTAATACAAGTGCAAAAGTGGTTTCCTGCACCAACACAAGTGCGAAAAGTGGTTTTTCAACACTAACACAAGTGCGAAAAGTCGTTTTTCAACACTAACACAAGTGCGAAAAGTGGTTTTTCCACACTAATACAAGTGCTAAAGTGGTTTCCTGCACCAACACAAGTGCGAAAAGTGGTTTTTCAACATTAACACAAGTGCGAAAAGTGGTTTTTCAACACTAACACAAGTGCGAAAAGTGGTTTTTCCACACTAATACAAGTGCTAAAGTGGTTTCCTGCACCAACACAAGTGCGAAAAGTGGTTTTTCAACACCAACACAAGTGCGAAAAGTGGTTTTTCAACACTAACACAAGTACGAAAAGTAGTTTTTCCACACTAATACAAGTGCAAAAGTGATTTCCTGCACCAACACAAGTGCAAAAAGTGGTTTTTCAACACTAACACAAGTGCGAAAAGTGGTTTTTCAACACTAACACAAGTGCGAAAAGTGGTTTTTCAACACTAACACAAGTACGAAAAGTAGTTTTTCCACACTAACACAAGTGCGAAAAGTGGTTTTTCAACACTAACACAAGTGCAAAAAGTGGTTTTTCAACACTAACACAAGTGCGAAAAGTGGTTTTTCAACACTATCACAAGTGCAAAAAGTGTTTTTTCCACACAAATACAAGTGCAAAAGTGGTTTCCTGCACCAACACAAGTGCGAAAAGTGGTTTTTCAACACTAACACAAGTGCGAAAAGTGGTTTTTCAACACTAACACAACTGCGAAAAGTGGTTTTTCCACACTAATACAAGTGCAAAAGTGGTTTCCTGCACCAACACAAGTGCGAAAAGTGGTTTTTCAACACTAACACAAGTGCGAAAAGTGGTTTTTCAACACTATCACAAGTGCAAAAAGTGTTTTTTCCACACTAATACAAGTGCAAAAGTGGTTTCCTGCACCAACACAAGTGCGAAAAGTGGTTTTTCAACACCAACACAAGTGCGAAAAGTGGTTTTTCAACACTAACACAAGTGCGAAAAGTGGTTTTTCCACACTAATACAAGTGCAAAAGTGGTTTCCTGCACCAACACAAGTGCGAAAAGTGGTTTTTCAACACCAACACAAGTGCGAAAAGTGGTTTTTCAACACTAACACAAGTGCGAAAAGTGGTTTTTCCACACTAATACAAGTGCAAAAGTGGTTTCCTGCACCAACACAAGTGCGAAAAGTGGTTTTTCAACACTAACACAAGTGCGAAAAGTGGTTTTTCAACAATATCACAAGTGCAAAAAGTGTTTTTTCCACACTAATACAAGTGCAAAAGTGGTTTCCTGCACCAACATAAGTGCAAAAGTGGTTTTTCAACACTAACACAAGTGCGAAAAGTGGTTTTTCAACACTAACACAAGTGCAAAAAGTGGTTTTTCAACACTATCACAAGTGCAAAAAGTGTTTTTCCACACTAATACAAGTGCAAAAGTGGTTTCCTGCACCAACACAAGTGCGAAAAGTGGTTTTTCAACAATAACACAAGTGCGAAAAGTGGTTTTTCAACACTATCACAAGTGCAAAAAGTGTTTTTTCCACACTAATACAAGTGCAAAAGTGGTTTCCTGCACCAACACAAGTGCGAAAAGTGGTTTTTCAACACTAACACAAGTGCGAAAAGTGGTTTTTCAACACTATCACAAGTGCAAAAATTGTTTTTTCCACACTAATACAAGTGCAAAAGTGGTGTCCTGCACCAACACAAGTGCGAAAAGTGGTTTTTCAACACTAACACAAGTGCGAAAAGTGGTTTTTCCACACTAATACAAGTGCAAAAGTGGTTTCCTGCACCAACACAAGTGCGAAAAGTGGTTTTTCAACATTAACACAAGTGCGAAAAGTGGTTTTTCAACACTAACACAAGTGCGAAAAGTGGTTTTTCCACACTAATACAAGTGCTAAAGTGGTTTCCTGCACCAACACAAGTGCGAAAAGTGGTTTTTCAACACTAACACAAGTGCGAAAAGTGGTTTTTCAACAATATCACAAGTGCAAAAAGTGTTTTTTCCACACTAATACAAGTGCAAAAGTGGTTTCCTGCACCAACACAAGTGCAAAAAGTGGTTTTTCAACACTAACACAAGTGCGAAAAGTGGTTTTTCAACACTAACACATGTGCGAAAAGTGGGTTTTCAACACTAACACAAGTGCGAAGAGTGGTTTTTCCACACTAATACAAGTGCAAAAGTGGTTTCCTGCACCAACACAAGTGCGAAAAGTGGTTTTTCAACACTATCACAAGTGCAAAAAGTGTTTTTTCCACACTAATACAAGTGCAAAAGTGGTTTCCTGCACCAACACAAGTGCGAAAAGTGGTTTTTCAACACTAACACAAGTGCGAAAAGTGGATTTTCAACACTATCACAAGTGCAAAAAGTGTTTTTTCCACACTAATACAAGTGCAAAAGTGGTTTCCTGCACCAACACAAGTGCGAAAAGTGGTTTTTCAACACTAACACAAGTGCGAAAAGTGGTTTTTCAACACTAACACAAGTGCGAAAAGTGGTTTTTCAACACTAACACAAGTGCAAAAAGTGGTTTTTCCACACTAATACAAGTGCAAAAGTGGTTTCCTGCACCAACACAAGTGCGAAAAGTGGTTTTTCAACACTAACACAAGTGCGAAAAGTCGTTTTTCAACACTAACACAAGTGCGAAAAGTGGTTTTTCCACACTAATACAAGTGCTAAAGTGGTTTCCTGCACCAACACAAGTGCGAAAAGTGGTTTTTCAACACTAACACAAGTGCGAAAAGTGATTTTTCAACACTATCACAAGTGCAAAAAGTGTTTTTTCCACACTAATACAAGTGCAAAAGTGGTTTCCTGCACCAACACAAGTGCGAAAAGTGGTTTTTCAACACTAACACAAGTGCGAAAAGTGGTTTTTCAACACTAACACAAGTGCGAAAAGTCGTTTTTCAACACTAACACAAGTGCGAAAAGTGGTTTTTCCACACTAATACAAGTGCAAAAGTGGTTTTCCTGCACCAACACAAGTGCGAAAAGTGGTTTTTCAACACTAACACAAGTGCGAAAAGTGGTTTTTCAACACTAACACAACTGCGAAAAGTGGTTTTTCCACACTAATACAAGTGCAAAAGTGGTTTCCTGCACCAACACAAGTGCGAAAAGTGGTTTTTCAACACTAACACAAGTGCGAAAAGTGGTTTTTCAACACTATCACAAGTGCAAAAAGTGTTTTTTCCACACTAATACAAGTGCAAAAGTGGTTTCCTGCACCAACACAAGTGCGAAAAGTGGTTTTTCAACACCAACACGAGTGCGAAAAGTGGTTTTTCAACACTAACACAAGTGCGAAAAGTGGTTTTTCCACACTAATACAAGTGCAAAAGTGGTTTCCTGCACCAACACAAGTGCGAAAAGTGGTTTTTCAACACCAACACAAGTGCGAAAAGTGGTTTTTCAACACTAACACAAGTGCGAAAAGTGGTTTTTCCACACTAATACAAGTGCAAAAGTGGTTTCCTGCACCAACACAAGTGCGAAAAGTGGTTTTTCAACACTAACACAAGTGCGAAAAGTGGTTTTTCAACAATATCACAAGTGCAAAAAGTGTTTTTTCCACACTAATACAAGTGCAAAAGTGGTTTCCTGCACCAACATAAGTGCAAAAGTGGTTTTTCAACACTAACACAAGTGCGAAAAGTGGTTTTTCAACACTAACACAAGTGCAAAAAGTGGTTTTTCAACACTATCACAAGTGCAAAAAGTGTTTTTTCCACACTAATACAAGTGCAAAAGTGGTTTCCTGCACCAACACAAGTGCGAAAAGTGGTTTTTCAACAATAACACAAGTGCGAAAAGTGGTTTTTCAACACTATCACAAGTGCAAAAAGTGTTTTTTCCACACTAATACAAGTGCAAAAGTGGTTTCCTGCACCAACACAAGTGCGAAAAGTGGTTTTTCAACACTAACACAAGTGCGAAAAGTGGTTTTTCAACACTATCACAAGTGCAAAAATTGTTTTTTCCACACTAATACAAGTGCAAAAGTGGTGTCCTGCACCAACACAAGTGCGAAAAGTGGTTTTTCAACACTAACACAAGTGCGAAAAGTGGTTTTTCCACACTAATACAAGTGCAAAAGTGGTTTCCTGCACCAACACAAGTGCGAAAAGTGGTTTTTCAACATTAACACAAGTGCGAAAAGTGGTTTTTCAACACTAACACAAGTGCGAAAAGTGGTTTTTCCACACTAATACAAGTGCTAAAGTGGTTTCCTGCACCAACACAAGTGCGAAAAGTGGTTTTTCAACACTAACACAAGTGCGAAAAGTGGTTTTTCAACAATATCACAAGTGCAAAAAGTGTTTTTTCCACACTAATACAAGTGCAAAAGTGGTTTCCTGCACCAACACAAGTGCAAAAAGTGGTTTTTCAACACTAACACAAGTGCGAAAAGTGGTTTTTCAACACTAACACATGTGCGAAAAGTGGGTTTTCAACACTAACACAAGTGCGAAGAGTGGTTTTTCCACACTAATACAAGTGCAAAAGTGGTTTCCTGCACCAACACAAGTGCGAAAAGTGGTTTTTCAACACTATCACAAGTGCAAAAAGTGTTTTTTCCACACTAATACAAGTGCAAAAGTGGTTTCCTGCACCAACACAAGTGCGAAAAGTGGTTTTTCAACACTAACACAAGTGCGAAAAGTGGATTTTCAACACTATCACAAGTGCAAAAAGTGTTTTTTCCACACTAATACAAGTGCAAAAGTGGTTTCCTGCACCAACACAAGTGCGAAAAGTGGTTTTTCAACACTAACACAAGTGCGAAAAGTGGTTTTTCAACACTAACACAAGTGCGAAAAGTGGTTTTTCAACACTAACACAAGTGCAAAAAGTGGTTTTTCCACACTAATACAAGTGCAAAAGTGGTTTCCTGCACCAACACAAGTGCGAAAAGTGGTTTTTCAACACTAACACAAGTGCGAAAAGTCGTTTTTCAACACTAACACAAGTGCGAAAAGTGGTTTTTCCACACTAATACAAGTGCTAAAGTGGTTTCCTGCACCAACACAAGTGCGAAAAGTGGTTTTTCAACACTAACACAAGTGCGAAAAGTGATTTTTCAACACTATCACAAGTGCAAAAAGTGTTTTTTCCACACTAATACAAGTGCAAAAGTGGTTTCCTGCACCAACACAAGTGCGAAAAGTGGTTTTTCAACACTAACACAAGTGCGAAAAGTGGTTTTTCAACACTAACACAAGTGCGAAAAGTCGTTTTTCAACACTAACACAAGTGCGAAAAGTGGTTTTTCCACACTAATACAAGTGCAAAAGTGGTTTTCCTGCACCAACACAAGTGCGAAAAGTGGTTTTTCAACACTAACACAAGTGCGAAAAGTGGTTTTTCAACACTATCACAAGTGCAAAAAGTGTTTTTTCCACACTAATACAAGTGCAAAAGTGGTTTCATGCACCAACACAAGTGCGAAAAGTGGTTTTTCAACACTAACACAAGTGCGAAAAGTGGTTTTTTAACACTATCACAAGTGCAAAATGTGTTTTTTCCACACTAATACAAGGGCAAAAGTGGTTTCCTGCACCAACACAAGTGCGAAAAGTGGTTTTTCAACACTAACACAAGTGCGAAAAGTGGTTTTTCAACACTAACACAAGTGCGAAAAGTGGTTTTTCAACACTAACACAAGTGCGAAAAGTGGTTTTTCCACACTAATACAAGTGCAAAAGTGGTTTCCTGCACCAACACAAGTGCGAAAAGTGGTTTTTCAACACTAACACAATTGCGAAAAGTGGTTTTTCAACACTATCACAAGTGCAAAAAGTGTTTTTTCCACACTAATACAAGGGCAAAAGTGGTTTCCTGCACCAACGCAAGTG
Source organism: Myxine glutinosa (assembly GCF_964187855.1). NCBI lineage: Eukaryota > Metazoa > Chordata > Myxini > Myxiniformes > Myxinidae > Myxine > Myxine glutinosa. The sequence continues at coordinate 51,884 of NW_027616810.1, read as the reverse complement.
CGAAAAGTGGTTTTTCAACACTAACACAAGTGCGAAAAGTGGTTTTTCAACACTAACACAAGTGCGAAAAGTGGTTTTTCAACACTAACACAAGTGCGAAAAGTGGTTTTTCCACACTAATACAAGTGCAAAAGTGGTTTCCTGCACCAACACAAGTGCGAAAAGTGGTTTTTCAACACTAACGCAAGTGCGAAAAGTGGTTTTTCAACACTAACACAACTGCGAAAAGTGGTTTTTCCACACTAATACAAGTGCAAAAGTGGTTTCCTGCACCAACACAAGTGCGAAAAGTGGTTTTCAACACTAGCACAAGTGCGAAAAGTGGTTTTTCAACACTATCACAAGTGCAAAAAGTGTTTTTTCCACACTAATACAAGTGCAAAAGTGGTTTCATGCACCAACACAAGTGCGAAAAGTGGTTTTTCAACACTAACACAAGTGCGAAAAGTGGTTTTTTAACACTATCACAAGTGCAAAATGTGTTTTTTCCACACTAATACAAGGGCAAAAGTGGTTTCCTGCACCAACACAAGTGCGAAAAGTGGTTTTTCAACACTAACACAAGTGCGAAAAGTGGTTTTTCAACACTAACACAAGTGCGAAAAGTGGTTTTTCAACACTAACACAAGTGCGAAAAGTGGTTTTTCCACACTAATACAAGTGCAAAAGTGGTTTCCTGCACCAACACAAGTGCGAAAAGTGGTTTTTCAACACTAACACAATTGCGAAAAGTGGTTTTTCAACACTATCACAAGTGCAAAAAGTGTTTTTTCCACACTAATACAAGGGCAAAAGTGGTTTCCTGCACCAACGCAAGTGCGAAAAGTGGTTTTTCAACACTAACACAAGTGCGAAAAGTGGTTTTTCAACACTAACACAAGTGCGAAAAGTGGTTTTTCAACACTAACACAAGTGCGAAAAGTGGTTTTTCCACACTAATACAAGTGCAAAAGTGGTTTCCTGCACCAACACAAGTGCGAAAAGTGGTTTTTCAACACTAACGCAAGTGCGAAAAGTGGTTTTTCAACACTAACACAACTGCGAAAAGTGGTTTTTCCACACTAATACAAGTGCAAAAGTGGTTTCCTGCACCAACACAAGTACGAAAAGTGGTTTTCAACACTAGCACAAGTGCGAAAAGTGGTTTTTCAACACTATCACAAGTGCAAAAACTGTTTTTTCCACACTAATACAAGTGCAAAAGTGGTTTCCTGCACCAACACAAGTGCGAAAAGTGGTTTTTCAACACCAACACAAGTGCGAAAAGTGGTTTTTCAACACTAACACAAGTGCGAAAAGTGGTTTTTCCACACTAATACAAGTGCAAAAGTGGTTTCCTGCACCAACACAAGTGCGAAAAGTGGTTTTTCAACACTAACACAAGTGCGAAAAGTGGTTTTTCAACAATATCACAAGAACAAAAAGTGTTTTTTCCACACTAATACAAGTGCAAAAGTGGTTTCCTGCACCAACACAAGTGCGAAAAGTGGTTTTTCAACACTAACACAAGTGCGAAAAGTGGTTTTTCAACACTATCACAAGTGCAAAAAGTGTTTTTTCCACACTAATACAAGTGCAAAAGTGCTTTCCTGCACCAACACAAGTGCGAAAAGTGGTTTTTCAACACTAACACAAGTGCGAAAAGTGGTTTTTCAACACTAATACAAGTGCAAAAGTGGTTTCCTGCACCAACACAAGTGCGAAAAGTGGTTTTTCAACACTAACACAAGTGCGAAAAGTGGTTTTTCAACACTAACACAAGTGCAAAAAGTGGTTTTTCCACACTAATACAAGTGCAAAAGTGGTTTCCTGCACCAACACAAGTGCGAAAAGTGGTTTGTCAACACTAACACAAGTGCGAAAAGTGGTTTTTCAACACTATCACAAGTGCAAAAAGTGTTTTTTCCACACTAATACAAGTGCAAAAGTGGTTTCCTGCACCAACACAAGTGCGAAAAGTGGTTTTTCAACACTAACACAAGTGCGAAAAGTGGTTTTTCCACACTAATACAAGTGCAAAAGTGGTTTCCTGCACCAACACAAGTGCGAAAAGTGGTTTTTCAACACTAACACAAGTGCGAAAAGTGGTTTTTCAACACTAACACAAGTGCGAAAAGTGGTTTTTCAACACTAACACAACTGCGAAAAGTGGTTTTTCCACACTAATACAAGTGCAAAAGTGGTTTCCTGCACCAACACAAGTGCGAAAAGTGGTTTTTCAACACCAACACAAGTGCGAAAAGTGGTTTTTCAACACTAACACAAGTGCGAAAAGTGGTTTTTCCACACTAACACAAGTGCGAAAAGTGGTTTTTCCACACTAATACAAGTGCAAAAGTGGTTTCCTGCACCAACACAAGTGCGAAAAGTGGTTTTTCAACACTAACACAAGTGCGAAAAGTGGTTTTTCAACACTATCACAAGTGCAAAAAGTGTTTTTTCCACACTAATACAAGTGCAAAAGTGGTTTCCTGCACCAACACAAGAGCGAAAAGTGGTTTTTCAACACTAACACAAGTGCAAAAAGTGGTTTTTCAACACTAACACAAGTGCAAAAAGTGGTTTTTCCACACTAATACAAGTGCAAAAGTGGTTTCCTGCACCAACACAAGTGCGAAAAGTGGTTTTTCAACAGTAACACAAGTGCGAAAAGTGGTTTTTCAACACTATCACAAGTGCAAAAAGTGTTTTTGCCACACTAATACAAGTGCAAAAGTGGTTTCCTGGACCAACACAAGTGCGAAAAGTGGATTTCAACACTAACACAAGTGTGAAAAGTGGTTTTTCAACACTATCACAAGTGCAAAAAGTGTTTTTTCCACACTAATACAAGTGCAAAAGTGGTTTCCTGCACCAACACAAGTGCGAAAAGTGGTTTTTCAACACTAACACAAGTGCGAAAAGTGGTTTTTCCACACTAATACAAGTGCAAAAGTGGTTTACTGCACCAACACAAGTGCGAAAAGTGGTTTTTCAACACTAACACAAGTGCGAAAAGTGGTTTTTCAACACTAACACAAGTGCAAAAAGTGGTTTTTCCACACTAATACAAGTGCAAAAGTGGTTTCCTGCACCAACACAAGTGCGAAAAGTGGTTTTTCAACACTAACACAAGTGCGAAAAGTGGTTTTTCAACACTATCACAAGTGCAAAAAGTGTTTTTTCCACACTAATACAAGTGCAAAAGTGGTTTCCTGCACCAACACAAGTGCGAAAAGTGGTTTTTCAACACTAACACAAGTGCGAAAAGTGGTTTTTCCACACTAATACAAGTGCAAAAGTGGTTTCCTGCACCAACACAAGTGCGAAAAGTGGTTTTTCAACACTAACACAAGTGCGAAAAGTGGTTTTTCAACACTAACACAAGTGCGAAAAGTGGTTTTTCAACACTATCACAAGTGCAAAAAGTGTTTTTTCCACACTAATACAAGGGCAAAAGTGGTTTCCTGCACCAACACAAGTGCGAAAAGTGGTTTTTCAACACTAACACAAATGCGAAAAGTGGTTTTTCAACACTAACACAAGTGCGAAAAGTGGTTTTTCAACACTAACACAAGTACGAAAAGTAGTTTTTCCACACTAATACAAGTGCAAAAGTGATTTCCTGCACCAACACAAGTGCAAAAAGTGGTTTTTCAACACTAACACAAGTGCGAAAAGTGGTTTTTCAACACTATCACAAGTGCAAAAAGTGTTTTTTCCACACAAATACAAGTGCAAAAGTGGTTTCCTGCACCAACACAAGTGCGAAAAGTGGTTTTTCAACACTAACACAAGTGCGAAAAGTGGTTTTTCAACACTAACACAACTGCGAAAAGTGGTTTTTCCACACTAATACAAGTGCAAAAGTGGTTTCCTGCACCAACACAAGTGCGAAAAGTGGTTTTTCAACACTAACACAAGTGCGAAAAGTGGTTTTTCAACACTATCACAAGTGCAAAAAGTGTTTTTTCCACACTAATACAAGTGCAAAAGTGGTTTCCTGCACCAACACAAGTGCGAAAAGTGGTTTTTCAACACCAACACAAGTGCGAAAAGTAGTTTTTCAACACTAACACAAGTGCGAAAAGTGGTTTTTCCACACTAATACAAGTGCAAAAGTGGTTTCCTGCACCAACACAAGTGCGAAAAGTGGTTTTTCAACACTAACACAAGTGCGAAAAGTGGTTTTTCAACAATATCACAAGTGCAAAAAGTGTTTTTTCCACACTAATACAAGTGCAAAAGTGGTTTCCTGCACCAACATAAGTGCAAAAGTGGTTTTTCAACACTAACACAAGTGCGAAAAGTGGTTTTTCAACACTAACACAAGTGCGAAAAGTGGTTTTTCAACACTATCACAAGTGCAAAAAGTGTTTTTTCCACACTAATACAAGTGCAAAAGTGGTTTCCTGCACCAACACAAGTGCGAAAAGTGGTTTTTCAACAATAACACAAGTGCGAAAAGTGGTTTTTCAACACTATCACAAGTGCAAAAAGTGTTTTTTCCACACTAATACAAGTGCAAAAGTGGTTTCCTGCACCAACACAAGTGCGAAAAGTGGTTTTTCAACACTAACACAAGTGCGAAAAGTGTTTTTTCAACACTATCATAAGTGCAAAAATTGTTTTTTCCACACTAATACAAGTGCAAAAGTGGTTTCCTGCACCAACACAAGTGCGAAAAGTGGTTTTTCAACACTAACACAAGTGCGAAAAGTGGTTTTTCCACACTAATACAAGTGCAAAAGTGGTTTCCTGCACCAACACAAGTGCGAAAAGTGGTTTTTCAACACTAACACAAGTGCGAAAAGTGGTTTTTCAACACCAACACAAGTGCAAAAAGTGGTTTTTCCACACTAATACAAGTGCAAAAGTGGTTTCCTGCACCAACACAAGTGCGAAAAGTGGTTTTTCAACACTAACACAAGTGCGAAAAGTGGTTTTTCAACACTATCACAAGTGCAAAAAGTGTTTTTTCCACACTAATACAAGTGCAAAAGTGGTTTCCTGCACCAACACAAGTGCGAAAAGTGGTTTTTCAACACTAACACAAGTGCGAAAAGTGGTTTTTCCACACTAATACAAGTGCAAAAGTGGTTTCCTGCACCAACACAAGTGCGAAAAGTGGTTTTTCAACACTAACACAAGTGCGAAAAGTGGTTTTTCAACACTAACACAAGTGCGAAAAGTGGTTTTTCAACACTATCACAAGTGCAAAAAGTGTTTTTTCCACACTAATACATGGGCAAAAGTGGTTTCCTGCACCAACACAAGTGCGAAAAGTGGTTTTTCAACACTAACACAAGTGCGAAAAGTGGTTTTTCAACACTAACACAAGTGCGAAAAGTGGTTTTTCAACACTAACACAAGTACGAAAAGTAGTTTTTCCACATTAATACAAGTGCAAAAGTGATTTCCTGCACCAACACAAGTGCAAAAAGTGGTTTTTCAACACTAACACAAGTGCGAAAAGTGGTTTTTCAACACTATCACAAGTGCAAAAAGTGTTTTTTCCACACAAATATAAGTGCAAAAGTGGTTTCCTGCACCAACACAAGTGCGAAAAGTGGTTTTTCAACACTAACACAAGTGCGAAAAGTGGTTTTTCAACACTATCACAAGTGCAAAAAGTGTTTTTTCCACACTAATACAAGTGCAAAAGTGGTTTCCTGCACCAACACAAGTGCGAAAAGTGGTTTTTCAACACCAACACAAGTGCGAAAAGTGGTTTTTCAACACTAACACAAGTGCGAAAAGTGGTTTTTCCACACTAATACAAGTGCAAAAGTGGTTTCCTGCACCAACACAAGTGCGAAAAGTGGTTTTTCAACGCTAACACAAGTGCGAAAAGTGGTTTTTCAACACTATCACAAGTGCAAAAATTGTTTTTTCCACACTAATACAAGTGCAAAAGTGGTTTCCTGCACCAACACAAGTGCGAAAAGCGGTTTTTCAACACTAACACAAGTGCGAAAAGTGGTTTTTCCACACTAATACAAGTGCAAAAGTGGTTTCCTGCACCAACACAAGTGCGAAAAGTGGTTTTTCAACACTAACACAAGTGCGAAAAGTGGTTTTTCAACACTAACACAAGTGCGAAAAGTGGTTTTTCCACACTAATACAAGTGCTAAAGTGGTTTCCTGCACCAACACTAGTGCGAAAAGTGGTTTTTCAACACTAACACAAGTGCGAAAAGTGGTTTTTCAACACTATCACAAGTGCAAAAAGTGTTTTTTCCACACTAATACAAGTGCAGAAGTGGTTTCCTGCACCAACACAAGTGCGAAAAGTGGTTTTTCAACACTAACACTAGTGCGAAAAGTGGTTTTTCAACACTAACACATGTGCGAAAAGTGGGTTTTCAACACTAACACAAGTGCGAAGAGTGGTTTTTCCACACTAATACAAGTGCAAAAGTGGTTTCCTGCACCAACACAAGTGCGAAAAGTGGTTTTTCAACACTAACACAAGTGCGAAAAGTGGTTTTTCAACACTATCACAAGTGCAAAAAGTGTTTTTTCCACACTAATACAAGTGCAAAAGTGGTTTCCTGCACCAACACAAGTGCGAAAAGTGGTTTTTCAACACTAACACAAGTGCGAAAAGTGGTTTTTCAACACTATCACAAGTGCAAAAAGTGTTTTTTCCACACTAATACAAGTGCAAAAGTGGTTTCCTGCACCAACACAAGTGCAAAAAGTGGTTTTTCAACACTAACACAAGTGCGAAAAGTGGTTTTTCAACACTAACACAAGTGCGAAAAGTGGTTTTTCAACACTAACACAAGTGCGAAAAGTGGTTTTCCACACTAATACAAGTGCAAAAGTGGTTTCCTGCACCAACACAAGTGCGAAAAGTGGTTTTTCAACACTAACACAAGTGCGAAAAGTGGTTTTTCAACACTAACACAAGTGCGAAAAGTGGTTTTTCCACACTAATACAAGTGCTAAAGTGGTTTCCTGCACCAACACAAGTGCGAAAAGTGGTTTTTCAACACTAACACAAGTGCGAAAAGTGGTTTTTCAACACTATCACAAGTGCAAAAAGTGTTTTTTCCACACTAATACAAGTGCAAAAGTGGTTTCCTGCACCAACACAAGTGCGAAAAGTGGTTTTTCAACACCAACACAAGTGCGAAAAGTGGTTTTTCAACACTAACACAAGTGCGAAAAGTGGTTTTTCCACACTAATACAAGTGCAAAAGTGGTTTCCTGCACCAACACAAGTGCGAAAAGTGGTTTTTCAACACTAACACAAGTGCGAAAAGTGGTTTTTCAACAATATCACAAGTGCAAAAAGTGTTTTTTCCACACTAATACAAGTGCAAAAGTGGTTTCCTGCACCAACATAAGTGCAAAAGTGGTTTTTCAACACTAACACAAGTGCGAAAAGTGGTTTTTCAACACTAACACAAGTGCAAAAAGTGGTTTTTCAACACTATCACAAGTGCAAAAAGTGTTTTTTCCACACTAATACAAGTGCAAAAGTGGTTTCCTGCACCAACACAAGTGCGAAAAGTGTTTTTTCAACACTAACACAAGTGCGAAAAGTGGTTTTTCAACACTAACACAAGTGCGAAAAGTGTTTTTTCCACACTAATACAAGTGCAAAAGTGGTTTCCTGCACCAACACAAGTGCGAAAAGTGGTTTTTCCACACTAACACAAGTGTGAAAAGTGGTTTTACAACACTAACACAAGTGCGAAAAGTGGTTTTTCAACACTAACACAAGTGCGAAAAGTGGTTTTTCCACACTAATACAAGTGCAAAAGTGGTTTCCTGCACCAACACAAGTGCGAAAAGTGGTTTTTCAACACTAACACAAGTGCGAAAAGTGGTTTTTCAACACTATCACAAGTGCAAAAAGTGTTTTTTCCACACTAATACAAGTGCAAAAGTGGTTTCCTGCACCAACACTAGTGCGAAAAGTGGTTTTTCAACACTAACACAAGTGCGAAAAGTGGTTTTTCAACACTATCACAAGTGCAAAAAGTGTTTTTTCCACACTAATACAAGTGCAAAAGTGGTTTCCTGCACCAACACAAGTGCGAAAAGTGGTTTTTCAACACTAACACAAGTGCGAAAAGTGGTTTTTCAACACTATCACAAGTGCAAAAAGTGTTTTTTCACACTAATACAAGTGCAAAAGTGGTATCCTGCACCAACACAAGTGCAAAAAGTGGTTTTTCAACACTATCACAAGTGCAAAAAGTGGTTTTTCCACACTAATACAAGTGCAAACGTGGTTTCCTGCACCAACACAAGTGCGAAAAGTGGTTTTTTAACACTAACACAAGTGCGAAAAGTGGTTTTTCAACACTAACACAAGTGCGAAAAGTGGTTTTTCAACACTAACACAAGTGCGAAAAGTGTTTTTTCAACACTAACACAAGTGCGAAAAGTGGTTTTTCCACACTAATACAAGTGCAAAAGTGGTTTCCTGCACCAACACAAGTGCGAAAAGTGGTTTTTCAACACTAACACAAGTGCGAAAAGTGGTTTTTCAACACTAACACAAGTGCAAAAAGTGGTTTTTCCACACTAATACAAGTGCAAAAGTGGTTTCCTGCACCAACACAAGTGCGAAAAGTGGTTTTTCAACACTAACACAAGTGCGAAAAGTGGTTTTTCAACACTAACACAAGTGCGAAAAGTGGTTTTTCCACACTAATACAAGTGCAAAAGTGTTTCCTGCACCAACACAAGTGCGAAAAGTGGTTTTTCAACACTAACAAGTGTTTCAACACTAACAAGTGTTTTTTCAACACTAACACAAGTGCGAAAAGTGGTTTTTCAACACTAACACAAGTGCGAAAAGTGGTTTTTCCAAACTAACACAAGTGCGAAATGTGGTTTTTCCACACTAATACAAGTGCGAAAAGTGGTTTTTTGAACACTAACACAAGTGCAAAAAGTGGTTTTTCAACACTAACACAAGTGCGAAAAGTGGTTTTCCACACGAATACAAGTGCAAATGTGGTTTCCTGCACCAACACAAGTGCGAAAAGTGGTTTTTCAACAATAACACAAGTGCGAAAAGTGGTTTTTCAACACTATCACAAGTGCAAAAAGTGTTTTTTCCACACTAATACAAGTGCAAAAGTGCTTTCCTGCACCAACACAAGTGCGAAAAGTGGTCTTTCAACGCTAACACAAGTGCGAAAAGTGGTTTTTCAACACTATCACAAGTGCAAAAATTGTTTTTTCCACACTAATACAAGTGCAAAAGTGGTTTCCTGCACCAACACAAGTGCGAAAAGTGGTTTTTCAACACTAACACAAGTGCGAAAAGTGGTTTTTCAACACTAACACAAGTGCGAAAAGTGGTTTTTCCACACTAATACAAGTGCAAAAGTGGTTTCCTGCACCAACACAAGTGCGAAAAGTGGTTTTTCAACACTAACACAAGTGCGAAAAGTGGTTTTTCAACAATATCACAAGTGCAAAAAGTGTTTTTTCCACACTAATACAAGTGCAAAAGTGGTTTCCTGCACCAACACAAGTGCGAAAAGTGGTTTTTCAACACTAACACAAGTGCGAAAAGTGGTTTTTCAACACTATCACAAGTGCAAAAAGTGTTTTTTCCACACTAATACAAGTGCAAAAGTGCTTTCCTGCACCAACACAAGTGCGAAAAGTGGTTTTTCAACACTAACACAAGTGCGAAAAGTGGTTTTTCAACACTAATACAAGTGCAAAAGTGGTTTCCTGCACCAACACAAGTGCGAAAAGTGGTTTTTCAACACTAACACCAGTGCGAAAAGTGGTTTTTCAACACTAACACAAGTGCAAAAAGTGGTTTTTCCACACTAATACAAGTGCAAAAGTGGTTTCCTGCACCAACACAAGTGCGAAAAGTGGTTTTTCAACACTAACACAAGTGCGGAAAGTGGTTTTTCAACACTATCACAAGTGCAAAAAGTGTTTTTTCCACACTAATACAAGTGCAAAAGTGGTTTCCTGCACCAACACAAGTGCGAAAAGTGGTTTTTCAACACTAACACAAGTGCGAAAAGTGGTTTTTCCACACTAATACAAGTGCAAAAGTGGTTTCTTGCACCAACACAAGTGCGAAAAGTGGTTTTTCAACACTAACACAAGTGCGAAAAGTGGTTTTTCAACACTAACACAAGTGCGAAAAGTGGTTTTTCAACACTAACACAACTGCGAAAAGTGGTTTTTCCACACTAATACAAGTGCAAAAGTGGTTTCCTGCACCAACACAAGTGCGAAAAGTGGTTTTTCAACACCAACACAAGTGCGAAAAGTGGTTTTTCAACACTAACACAAGTGCGAAAAGTGGTTTTTCCACACTAACACAAGTGCGAAAAGTGGTTTTTCCACACTAATACAAGTGCAAAAGTGGTTTCCTGCACCAACACAAGTGCAAAAAGTGGTTTTTCAACACTAACACAAGTGCGAAAAGTGGTTTTTCAACACTATCACAAGTGCAAAAAGTGTTTTTTCCACACTAATACAAGTGCAAAAGTGGTTTCCTGCACCAACACAAGAGCGAAAAGTGGTTTTTCAACACTAACACAAGTGCAAAAAGTGGTTTTTCAACACTAACACAAGTGCAAAAAGTGGTTTTTCCACACTAATACAAGTGCAAAAGTGGTTTCCTGCACCAACACAAGTGCGAAAAGTGGTTTTTCAACACTAACACAAGTGCGAAAAGTGGTTTTTCAACACTATCACAAGTGCAAAAAGTGTTTTTTCCACACTAATACAAGTGCAAAAGTGGTTTCCTGGACCAACACAAGTGCGAAAAGTGGTTTTTCAACACTAACACAAGTGTGAAAAGTGGTTTTTCAACACTATCACAAGTGCAAAAAGTGTTTTTTCCACACTAATACAAGTGCAAAAGTGGTTTCCTGCACCAACACAAGTGCGAAAAGTGGTTTTTCAACACTAACACAAGTGCGAAAAGTGGTTTTTCCACACTAATACAAGTGCAAAAGTGGTTTCCTGCACCAACACAAGTGCGAAAAGTGTTTTTTCAACACTAACACAAGTGCGAAAAGTGGTTTTTCAACACTAACGCAAGTGCAAAAAGTGGTTTTTCCACACTAATACAAGTGCAAAAGTGGTTTCCTGCACCAACACAAGTGCGAAAAGTGGTTTTTCAACACTAACACAAGTGCGAAAAGTGGATTTTCAACACTATCACAAGTGCAAAAAGTGTTTTTTCCACACTAATACAAGTGCAAAAGTGGTTTCCTGCACCAACACAAGTGCGAAAAGTGGTTTTTCAACACTAACACAAGTGCGAAAAGTGGTTTTTCCACACTAATACAAGTGCAAAAGTGGTTTCCTGCACCAACACAAGTGCGAAAAGTGGTTTTTCAACACTAACACAAGTGCGAAAAGTGGTTTTTCAACACTAACACAAGTGCGAAAAGTGGTTTTTCAACACTATCACAAGTGCAAAAAGTGTTTTTTCCACACTAATACAAGGGCAAAAGTGGTTTCCTGCACCAACACAAGTGCGAAAAGTGGTTTTTCAACACTAACACAAGTGCGAAAAGTGGTTTTTCAACACTAACACAAGTGCGAAAAGTGGTTTTTCAACACTAACACAAGTACGACAAAGTAGTTTTTCCACACTAAGACAAGTGCAAAAGTGATTTCCTGCACCAACACAAGTGCAAAAAGTGGTTTTTCAACACTAACACAAGTGCGAAAAGTGGTTTTTCAACACTATCACAAGTGCAAAAAGTGTTTTTTCCACACAAATACAAGTGCAAAAGTGGTTTCCTGCACCAACACAAGTGCGAAAAGTGGTTTTTCAACACTAACACAAGTGCGAAAAGTGGTTTTTCAACACTAACACTACTGCGAAAAGTGGTTTTTCCACACTAATACAAGTGCAAAAGTGGTTTCCTGCACCAACACAAGTGCGAAAAGTGGTTTTTCAACACTAACACAAGTGCGAAAAGTGGTTTTTCAACACTATCACAAGTGCAAAAAGTGTTTTTTCCACACTAATACAAGTGCAAAAGTGGTTTCCTGCACCAACACAAGTGCGAAAAGTGGTTTTTCAACACCAACACAAGTGCGAAAAGTGGTTTTTCAACACTAACACAAGTGCGAAAAGTTGTTTTTCCACACTAATACAAGTGCAAAAGTGGTTTCCTGCACCAACACAAGTGCGAAAAGTGGTTTTTCAACACCAACACAAGTGCGAAAAGTGGTTTTTCAACACTAACACAAGTGCGAAAAGTGGTTTTTCCACACTAATACAAGTGCAAAAGTGGTTTCCTGCACCAACACAAGTGCGAAAAGTGGTTTTTCAACACTAACACAAGTGCGAAAAGTGGTTTTTCAACAATATCACAAGTGCAAAAAGTGTTTTTTCCACACTAATACAAGTGCAAAAGTGGTTTCCTGCACCAACATAAGTGCAAAAGTGGTTTTTCAACACTAACACAAGTGCGAAAAGTGGTTTTTCAACACTAACACAAGTGCAAAAAGTGGTTTTTCAACACTATCACAAGTGCAAAAAGTGTTTTTTCCACACTAATACAAGTGCAAAAGTGGTTTCCTGCACCAACACAAGTGCGAAAAGTGGTTTTTGAACAATAACACAAGTGCGAAAAGTGGTTTTTCAACACTATCACAAGTGCAAAAAGTGTTTTTTCCACACTAATACAAGTGCAAAAGTGGTTTCCTGCACCAACACAAGTGCGAAAAGTGGTTTTTCAACACTAACACAAGTGCGAAAAGTGGTTTTTCAACACTATCACAAGTGCAAAAATTGTTTTTTCCACACTAATACAAGTGCAAAAGTGGTGTCCTGCACCAACACAAGTGCGAAAAGTGGTTTTTCAACACTAACACAAGTGCGAAAAGTGGTTTTTCCACACTAATACAAGGGCAAAAGTGGTTTCCTGCACCAACACAAGTGCGAAAAGTGGTTTTTCAACACTAACACAAGTGCGAAAAGTGGTTTTTCAACACTAACACAAGTGCGAAAAGTGGTTTTTCCACACTAATACAAGTGCTAAAGTGGTTTCCTGCACCAACACAAGTGCGAAAAGTGGTTTTTCAACACTAACACAAGTGCGAAAAGTGGTTTTTCAACAATATCACAAGTGCAAAAAGTGTTTTTTCCACACTAATACAAGTGCAAAAGTGGTTTCCTGCACCAACACAAGTGCGAAAAGTGGTTTTTCAACACTAACACAAGTGCGAAAAGTGGTTTTTCAACACTAACACAAGTGCGAAAAGTGTATTTTCCACACTAATACAAGTGCAAAAGTGGTTTCCTGCACCAACACAAGTGCGAAAAGTGGTTTTTCAACACTAACACAAGTGCGAAAAGTGGTTTTTCAACACTAACACAAGTGCGAAAAGTGGTTTTTTTCCACACTAATACAAGCGCAAAAGTGGTTTCCTGCACCAACACAAGTGCGAAAAGTGGTTTTTCAACACTAACACAAGTGCGAAAAGTGGTTTTTCAACACTAACACAAGTGCGAAAAGTGTTTTTTCAACACTAACACAAGTACGAAAAGTAGTTTTTCCACACTAATACAAGTGCAAAAGTGGTTTCCTGCACCAACACAAGTGCGAAAAGTGGTTTTTCAACACCAACACAAGTGCGAAAAGTGGTTTTTCAACACTAACACAAGTGCGAAAAGTGGTTTTTCCACACTAATACAAGTGCAAAAGTGGTTTCCTGCACCAACACAAGTGCGAAAAGTGGTTTTTCAACACCAACACAAGTGCGAAAAGTGGTTTTTCAACACTAACACAAGTGCGAAAAGTGGTTTTTCCACACTAATACAAGTGCAAAAGTGGTTTCCTGCACCAACACAAGTGCGAAAAGTGGTTTTTCAACACCAACACAAGTGCGAAAAGTGGTTTTTCAACACTAACACAAGTGCGAAAAGTGGTTTTTCCACACTAATACAAGTGCAAAAGTGGTTTCCTGCACCAACACAAGTGCGAAAAGTGGTTTTTCAACACTAACACAAGTGCGAAAAGTGGTTTTTCAACAATATCACAAGTGCAAAAAGTGTTTCTTCCACACTAATACAAGTGCAAAAGTGGTTTCCTGCACCAACATAAGTGCAAAAGTGGTTTTTCAACACTAACACAAGTGCGAAAAGTGGTTTTTCAACACTAACACAAGTGCAAAAAGTGGTTTTTCAACACTATCACAAGTGCAAAAAGTGTTTTTTCCACACTAATACAAGTGCAAAAGTGGTTTCCTGCACCAACACAAGTGCGAAAAGTGGTTTTTCAACAATAACACAAGTGCGAAAAGTGGTTTTTCAACACTATCACAAGTGCAAAAAGTGTTTTTCCACACTAATACAAGTGCAAAAGTGGTTTCCTGCACCAACACAAGTGCGAAAAGTGGTTTTTCAACACTAACACAAGTGCGAAAAGTGGTTTTTCAACACTATCACAAGTGCAAAAATTGTTTTTTCCACACTAATACAAGTGCAAAAGTGGTGTCCTGCACCAACACAAGTGCGAAAAGTGGTTTTTCAACACTAACACAAGTGCGAAAAGTGGTTTTTCCACACTAATACAAGTGCAAAAGTGGTTTCCTGCACCAACACAAGTGCGAAAAGTGGTTTTTCAACACTAACACAAGTGCGAAAAGTGGTTTTTCAACACTAACACAAGTGCGAAAAGTGGTTTTTCCACACTAATACAAGTGCTAAAGTGGTTCCCTGCACCAACACAAGTGCGAAAAGTGGTTTTTCAACACTAACACAAGTGCGAAAAGTGGTTTTTCAACAATATCACAAGTGCAAAAAGTGTTTTTTCCACACTAATACAAGTGCAAAAGTGGTTTCCTGCACCAACACAAGTGCGAAAAGTGGTTTTTCAACACTAACACAAGTGCGAAAAGTGGTTTTTCAACACTAACACAAGTGCGAAAAGTGTATTTTCCACACTAATACAAGTGCAAAAGTGGTTTCCTGCACCAACACAAGTGCGAAAAGTGGTTTTTCAACACTAACACAAGTGCGAAAAGTGGTTTTTCAACACTAACACAAGTGCGAAAAGTGGTTTTTTCCACACTAATACAAGCGCAAAAGTGGTTTCCTGCACCAACACAAGTGCGAAAAGTGGTTTTTCAACATTAACACAAGTGCGAAAAGTGGTTTTTCAACACTAACACAAGTGCAAAAAGTGTTTTTTCCACACTAATACAAGTGCAAAAGTGGTTTCCTGCACCAACACAAGTGCGAAAAGTGGTTTTTCAACACTAACACAAGTGCGAAAAGTGGGTTTTCAACACTAACACAAGTGCGAAAAGTGGTTTTTCAACACTAACACAAGTGCGAAAAGTGGTTTTTCAACACTAACACAAGTGCGAAAAGTGGTTTTTCCACACTAATACAAGTGCAAAAGTGGTTTCCTGCACCAACACAAGTGCGAAAAGTGGTTTTTCAACACTAACACAAGTGCGAAAAGTGGTTTTTCAACACTAACACAAGTGCGAAAAGTGGTTTTTCCACACTAATACAAGTGCAAAAGTGGTTTCCTGCACCAACACAAGTGCAAAAAGTGGTTTTTCAACACTAACACAAGTGCGAAAAGTGGTTTTTCAACACTAACACAAGTGCGAAAAGTGGTTTTTCCACACTAATACAAGGGCAAAAGTGGTTTCCTGCACCAACACAAGTGCGAAAAGTGGTTTTTCAACACTAACACAAGTGCGAAAAGTGGTTTTTCAACACGAACACAAGTGCGAAAAGTGGTTTTTCCACACTAATACAAGTGCTAAAGTGGTTTCCTGCACCAACACAAGTGCGAAAAGTGGTTTTTCAACACTAACACAAGTGCGAAAAGTGGTTTTTCAACAATATCACAAGTGCAAAAAGTGTTTTTTCCACACTAATACAAGTGCAAAAGTGGTTTCCTGCACCAACACAAGTGCGAAAAGTGGTTTTTCAACACTAACACAAGTGCGAAAAGTGGTTTTTCAACACTAACACAAGTGCGAAAAGTGTATTTTCCACACTAATACAAGTGCAAAAGTGGTTTCCTGCACCAACACAAGTGCGAAAAGTGGTTTTTCAACACTAACACAAGTGCGAAAAGTGGTTTTTCAACACTAACACAAGTGCGAAAAGTGGTTTTTTCCACACTAATACAAGCGCAAAAGTGGTTTCCTGCACCAACACAAGTGCGAAAAGTGGTTTTTCAACACTAACACAAGTGCGAAAAGTGGTTTTTCAACACTAACACAAGTGCGAAAAGTGGTTTTTCAACACTAACACAAGTACGAAAAGTAGTTTTTCCACACTAATACAAGTGCAAAAGTGGTTTCCTGCACCAACACAAGTGCGAAAAGTGGTTTTTCAACACCAACACAAGTGCGAAAAGTGGTTTTTCAACACTAACACAAGTGCGAAAAGTGGTTTTTCCACACTAATACAAGTGCAAAAGTGGTTTCCTGCACCAACACAAGTGCGAAAAGTGGTTTTTCAACACCAACACAAGTGCGAAAAGTGGTTTTTCAACACTAACACAAGTGCGAAAAGTGGTTTTTCCACACTAATACAAGTGCAAAAGTGGTTTCCTGCACCAACACAAGTGCGAAAAGTGGTTTTTCAACACCAACACAAGTGCGAAAAGTGGTTTTTCAACACTAACACAAGTGCGAAAAGTGGTTTTTCCACACTAATACAAGTGCAAAAGTGGTTTCCTGCACCAACACAAGTGCGAAAAGTGGTTTTTCAACACTAACACAAGTGCGAAAAGTGGTTTTTCAACAATATCACAAGTGCAAAAAGTGTTTTTTCCACACTAATACAAGTGCAAAAGTGGTTTCCTGCACCAACATAAGTGCAAAAGTGGTTTTTCAACACTAACACAAATGCGAAAAGTGGTTTTTCAACACTAACACAAGTGCAAAAAGTGGTTTTTCAACACTATCACAAGTGCAAAAAGTGTTTTTTCCACACTAATACAAGTGCAAAAGTGGTTTCCTGCACCAACACAAGTGCGAAAAGTGGTTTTTCAACAATAACACAAGTGCGAAAAGTGGTTTTTCAACACTATCACAAGTGCAAAAAGTGTTTTTCCACACTAATACAAGTGCAAAAGTGGTTTCCTGCACCAACACAAGTGCGAAAAGTGGTTTTTCAACACTAACACAAGTGCGAAAAGTGGTTTTTCAACACTATCACAAGTGCAAAAATTGTTTTTTCCACACTAATACAAGTGCAAAAGTGGTGTCCTGCACCAACACAAGTGCGAAAAGTGGTTTTTCAACACTAACACAAGTGCGAAAAGTGGTTTTTCCACACTAATACAAGTGCAAAAGTGGTTTCCTGCACCAACACAAGTGCGAAAAGTGGTTTTTCAACACTAACACAAGTGCGAAAAGTGGTTTTTCAACACTAACACAAGTGCGAAAAGTGGTTTTTCCACACTAATACAAGTGCTAAAGTGGTTTCCTGCACCAACACAAGTGCGAAAAGTGGTTTTTCAACACTAACACAAGTGCGAAAAGTGGTTTTTCAACAATATCACAAGTGCAAAAAGTGTTTTTTCCACACTAATACAAGTGCAAAAGTGGTTTCCTGCACCAACACAAGTGCGAAAAGTGGTTTTTCAACACTAACACAAGTGCGAAAAGTGGTTTTTCAACACTAACACAAGTGCGAAAAGTGTATTTTCCACACTAATACAAGTGCAAAAGTGGTTTCCTGCACCAACACAAGTGCGAAAAGTGGTTTTTCAACACTAACACAAGTGCGAAAAGTGGTTTTTCAACACTAACACAAGTGCGAAAAGTGGTTTTTTCCACACTAATACAAGCGCAAAAGTGGTTTCCTGCACCAACACAAGTGCGAAAAGTGGTTTTTCAACATTAACACAAGTGCGAAAAGTGGTTTTTCAACACTAACACAAGTGCGAAAAGTGTTTTTTCCACACTAATACAAGTGCAAAAGTGGTTTCCTGCACCAACACAAGTGCGAAAAGTGGTTTTTCAACACTAACACAAGTGCGAAAAGTGGGTTTTCAACACTAACACAAGTGCGAAAAGTGGTTTTTCAACACTAACACAAGTGCGAAAAGTGGTTTTTCAACACTAACACAAGTGCGAAAAGTGGTTTTTCCACACTAATACAAGTGCAAAAGTGGTTTCCTGCACCAACACAAGTGCGAAAAGTGGTTTTTCAACACTAACACAAGTGCGAAAAGTGGTTTTTCAACACTAACACAAGTGCGAAAAGTGGTTTTTCCACACTAATACAAGTGCAAAAGTGGTTTCCTGCACCAACACAAGTGCAAAAAGTGGTTTTTCAACACTAACACAAGTGCGAAAAGTGGTTTTTCAACACTATCACAAGTGCAAAAAGTGTTTTTTCCACACTAATACAAGTGCAAAAGTGCTTTCCTGCACCAACATAAGTGCAAAAAGTGGTTTTTCAACACTAACACAAGTGCGAAAAGTGGTTTTTCAACACTAACACAAGTGCGAAAAGTGGTTTTTCAAAACTAACACAAGTGCGAAAAGTGGTTTTTCAACACTAACACAAGTGCGAAAAGTGTTTTTTCCACACCAATACAAGTGCAAAAGTGGTTTCCTGCACCAACACAAGTGCGAAAAGTGGTTTTTCAACACTAACACAAGTGCGAAAAGTGGTTTTTCAACACTAACACAAGTGCGAAAAGTGGTTTTTCAACACTAACACAAGTGCGAAAAGTGGTTTTTCCACACTAATACAAGTGCAAAACTGGTTTCCTGCACCAACACAAGTGCGAAAAGTGGTTTTTCAACACTAACACAAGTGCAAAAAGTGGTTTTTCAACACTATCACAAGTGCAAAAAGTGTTTTTCCACACTAATACAAGTGCAAAAGTGGTTTCCTGCACCAACACAAGTGCGAAAAGTGTTTTTTCAACACTAACACAAGTGCGAAAAGTGGTTTTTCAACACTAACACAAGTGCGAAAAGTAGTTTTTCCATACTAGTACAAGTGCAAAAGTGGTTTCCTGCACCAACACAAGTGCGAAAAGTGGTTTTTCAACACTAACACAAGTGCGAAAAGTGGTTTTTCAACACTACCACAAGTGCAAAAAGTGTTTTTTCCACACTAATACAAGTGCAAAAGTGGTTTCCTGCACCAACACAAGTGGGAAAAGTGTTTTTTCAACACTAACACAAGTGCAAAAAGTGGTTTTTCAACACGAACACAAGTGTGAAAAGTGGTTTTTCCACACTAATACAAGTGCAAAAGTGGTTTACTGCACCAACACAAGTGCGAAAAGTGGTTTTTCAACACTAACACAAGTGCGTAAAGTGGTTTTTCAACACTATCACAAGTGCAAAAAGTGTTTTTCCACACTAATACAAGTGCAAAAGTGGTTTCCTGCACCAACACAAGTGCGAAAAGTGTTTTTTCAACACTAACACAAGTGCGAAAAGTGGTTTTTCAACACTAACACAAGTGCGAAAAGTGTTTTTTCCACACTAATACAAGTGCAAAAGTGGTTTCCTGCACCAAAACAAGTGCGAAAAGTGGTTTTTCCACACTAACACAAGTGCGAAAAGTGGTTTTACAACACTAACACAAGTGCGAAAAGTGGTTTTTCAACACTAACACAAGTGCAAAAAGTGGTTTTTCCACACTAATACAAGTGCAAAAGTGGTTTCCTGCACCAACACAAGTGCGAAAAGTGGTTTTTCAACACTAACACAAGTGCGAAAAGTGGTTTTTCAACACTATCACAAGTGCAAAAAGTGTTTTTTCCACACTAATACAAGTGCAAAAGTGGTTTCCTGCACCAACACTAGTGCGAAAAGTGGTTTTTCAACACTAACACAAGTGCGAAAAGTGGTTTTTCAACACTATCACAAGTGCAAAAAGTGTTTTTTCCACACTAATACAAGTGCAAAAGTGGTTTCCTGCACCAACACTAGTGCGAAAAGTGGTTTTTCAACACTAACACAAGTGCGAAAAGTGGTTTTTCAACACTATCACAAGTGCAAAAAGTGTTTTTTCAAACTAATACAAGTGCAAAAGTGGTATCCTGCACCAACACAAGTGCAAAGAGTGGTTTTTCAACACTATCACAAGTGCAAAAAGTGGTTTTTCCACACTAATACAAGTGCAAACGTGGTTTCCTGCACCAACACAAGTGCGAAAAGTGGTTTTTTAACACTAACACAAGTGCAAAAAGTGGTTTTTCAACACTAACACAAGTGCGAAAAGTGGTTTTTCAACACTAACACAAGTGCGAAAAGTGTTTTTTCAA
The DNA here is from genome assembly GCF_964187855.1 of Myxine glutinosa. NCBI lineage: Eukaryota > Metazoa > Chordata > Myxini > Myxiniformes > Myxinidae > Myxine > Myxine glutinosa. Next base: position 31,665 of record NW_027616810.1, on the reverse strand, counting down.
CACTAACACAAGTGCGAAAAGTGGTTTTTCCACACTAATACAAGTGCAAAAGTGGTTTCCTGCACCAACACAAGTGCGAAAAGTGGTTTTTCAACACTAACACAAGTGCGAAAAGTGGTTTTTCAACACTAACACAAGTGCAAAAAGTGGTTTTTCCACACTAATACAAGTGCAAAAGTGGTTTCCTGCACCAACACAAGTGCGAAAAGTGGTTTTTCAACACTAACACAAGTGCGAAAAGTGGTTTTTCAATACTAACACAAGTGCGAAAAGTGGTTTTTCCACACTAATACAAGTGCAAAAGTGGTTTCCTGCACCAACACAAGTGCGAAAAGTGGTTTTTCAACACTAACAAGTGTTTCAACACTAACAAGTGTTTTTTCAACACTAACACAAGTGCGAAAAGTGGTTTTTCAACACTAACACAAGTGCGAAAAGTGGTTTTTCCAAACTAACACAAGTGCGAAATGTGGTTTTTCCACACTAATACAAGTGCGAAAAGTGGTTTTTTGAACACTAACACAAGTGCAAAAAGTGGTTTTTCAACACTAACACAAGTGCGAAAAGTGGTTTTCCACACGAATACAAGTGCAAATGTGGTTTCCTGCACCAACACAAGTGCGAAAAGTGGTTTTTCAACAATAACACAAGTGCGAAAAGTGGTTTTTCAACACTATCACAAGTGCAAAAAGTGTTTTTTCCACACTAATACAAGTGCAAAAGTGGTTTCCTGCACCAACACAAGTGCGAAAAGTGGTTTTTCAACACTAACACAAGTGCGAAAAGTGGTTTTTCAACACTATCACAAGTGCAAAAATTGTTTTTTCCACACTAATACAAGTGCAAAAGTGGTTTCCTGCACCAACACAAGTGCGAAAAGTGGTTTTTCAACACTAACACAAGTGCGAAAAGTGGTTTTTCAACACTAACACAAGTGCGAAAAGTGGTTTTTCCACACTAATACAAGTGCAAAAGTGGTTTCCTGCACCAACACAAGTGCGAAAAGTGGTTTTTCAACACTAACACAAGTGCGAAAAGTGGTTTTTCAACACTATCACAAGTGCAAAAAGTGTTTTTTCCACACTAATACAAGTGCAAAAGTGGTTTCCTGCACCAACACAAGTGCGAAAAGTGGTTTTTCAACACTAACACAAGTGCGAAAAGTGGTTTTTCCACACTAATACAAGTGCAAAAGTGGTTTCTTGCACCAACACAAGTGCGAAAAGTGGTTTTTCAACACTAACACAAGTGCGAAAAGTGGTTTTTCAACACTAACACAAGTGCGAAAAGTGGTTTTTCAACACTAACACAACTGCGAAAAGTGGTTTTTCCACACTAATACAAGTGCAAAAGTGGTTTCCTGCACCAACACAAGTGCGAAAAGTGGTTTTTCAACACCAACACAAGTGCGAAAAGTGGTTTTTCAACACTAACACAAGTGCGAAAAGTGGTTTTTCCACACTAACACAAGTGCGAAAAGTGGTTTTTCCACACTAATACAAGTGCAAAAGTGGTTTCCTGCACCAACACAAGTGCGAAAAGTGGTTTTTCAACACTAACACAAGTGCGAAAAGTGGTTTTTCAACACTATCACAAGTGCAAAAAGTGTTTTTTCCACACTAATACAAGTGCAAAAGTGGTTTCCTGCACCAACACAAGAGCGAAAAGTGGTTTTTCAACACTAACACAAGTGCAAAAAGTGGTTTTTCAACACTAACACAAGTGCAAAAAGTGGTTTTTCCACACTAATACAAGTGCAAAAGTGGTTTCCTGCACCAACACAAGTGCGAAAAGTGGTTTTTCAACACTAACACAAGTGCGAAAAGTGGTTTTTCAACACTATCACAAGTGCAAAAAGTGTTTTTCCACACTAATACAAGTGCAAAAGTGGTTTCCTGGACCAACACAAGTGCGAAAAGTGGTTTTTCAACACTAACACAAGTGTGAAAAGTGGTTTTTCAACACTATCACAAGTGCAAAAAGTGTTTTTTCCACACTAATACAAGTGCAAAAGTGGTTTCCTGCACCAACACAAGTGCGAAAAGTGGTTTTTCAACACTAACACAAGTGCCAAAAGTGGTTTTTCCACACTAATACAAGTGCAAAAGTGGTTTCCTGCACCAACACAAGTGCGAAAAGTGGTTTTTCAACACTAACACAAGTGCGAAAAGTGGTTTTTCAACACTAACACAAGTGCAAAAAGTGGTTTTTCCACACTAATACAAGTGCAAAAGTGGTTTCCTGCACCAACACAAGTGCGAAAAGTGGTTTTTCAACACTAACACAAGTGCGAAAAGTGGTTTTTCAACACTATCACAAGTGCAAAAAGTGTTTTTTCCACACTAATACAAGTGCAAAAGTGGTTTCCTGCACCAACACAAGTGCGAAAAGTGGTTTTTCAACACTAACACAAGTGCGAAAAGTGGTTTTTCCACACAAGTGCGAAAAGTGGTTTTTCCACACTAATACAAGTGCAAAAGTGGTTTCCTGCACCAACACAAGTGCGAAAAGTGGTTTTTCAACACTAACACAAGTGCGAAAAGTGGTTTTTCAACACTAACACAAGTGCGAAAAGTGGTTTTTCAACACTATCACAAGTGCAAAAAGTGTTTTTTCCACACTAATACAAGGGCAAAAGTGGTTTCCTGCACCAACACAAGTGCGAAAAGTGGTTTTTCAACACTAACACAAGTGCGAAAAGTGGTTTTTCAACACTAACACAAGTGCGAAAAGTGGTTTTTCAACACTAACACAAGTACGAAAAGTAGTTTTTCCACACTAATACAAGTGCAAAAGTGGTTTCCTGCACCAACACAAGTGCGAAAAGTGGTTTTTCAACACTAACACAAGTGCGAAAAGTGGTTTTTCAACACTATCACAAGTGCAAAAATTGTTTTTTCCACACTAATACAAGTGCAAAAGTGGTGTCCTGCACCAACACAAGTGCGAAAAGTGGTTTTTCAACACTAACACAAGTGCGAAAAGTGGTTTTTCCACACTAATACAAGTGCAAAAGTGGTTTCCTGCACCAACACAAGTGCGAAAAGTGGTTTTTCAACACTAACACAAGTGCGAAAAGTGGTTTTTCAACACTAACACAAGTGCGAAAAGTGGTTTTTCCACACTAATACAAGTGCTAAAGTGGTTTCCTGCACCAACACAAGTGCGAAAAGTGGTTTTTCAACACTAACACAAGTGCGAAAAGTGGTTTTTCAACAATATCACAAGTGCAAAAAGTGTTTTTTCCACACTAATACAAGTGCAAAAGTGGTTTCCTGCACCAACACAAGTGCGAAAAGTGGTTTTTCAACACTAACACAAGTGCGAAAAGTGGTTTTTCAACACTAACACAAGTGCGAAAAGTGTATTTTCCACACTAATACAAGTGCAAAAGTGGTTTCCTGCACCAACACAAGTGCGAAAAGTGGTTTTTCAACACTAACACAAGTGCGAAAAGTGGTTTTTCAACACTAACACAAGTGCGAAAAGTGGTTTTTTCCACACTAATACAAGCGCAAAAGTGGTTTCCTGCACCAACACAAGTGCGAAAAGTGGTTTTTCAACATTAACACAAGTGCGAAAAGTGGTTTTTCAACACTAACACAAGTGCGAAAAGTGTTTTTTCCACACTAATACAAGTGCAAAAGTGGTTTCCTGCACCAACACAAGTGCGAAAAGTGGTTTTTCAACACTAACACAAGTGCGAAAAGTGGGTTTTCAACACTAACACAAGTGCGAAAAGTGGTTTTTCAACACTAACACAAGTGCAAAAGTGGTTTCCTGCACCAACACAAGTGCGAAAAGTGGTTTTTCAACACTAACACAAGTGCGAAAAGTGGTTTTTCAACACTATCACAAGTGCAAAAAGTGTTTTTCCACACTAATACAAGTGCAAAAGTGGTTTCCTGGACCAACACAAGTGCGAAAAGTGGTTTTTCAACACTAACACAAGTGCGAAAAGTGGTTTTTCAACAATATCACAAGTGCAAAAAGTGTTTTTTCCACACTAATACAAGTGCAAAAGTGGTTTCCTGCACCAACACAAGTGCGAAAAGTGGTTTTTCAACACTAACACAAGTGCGAAAAGTGGTTTTTCAACACTAACACAAGTGCGAAAAGTGTATTTTCCACACTAATACAAGTGCAAAAGTGGTTTCCTGGACCAACACAAGTGCGAAAAGTGGTTTTTCAACACTAACACAAGTGCGAAAAGTGGTTTTTCAACACTAACACAAGTGCGAAAAGTGGTTTTTCAACACTAACACAAGTGCGAAAAGTGTATTTTCCACACTAATACAAGTGCAAAAGTGGTTTCCTGCACCAACACAAGTGCGAAAAGTGGTTTTTCAACACTAACAAAAGTGCGAAAAGTGGTTTTTCAACACTATCACAAGTGCAAAAAGTGTTTTTCCACACTAATACAAGTGCTAAAGTGGTTTCCTGGACCAACACAAGTGCGAAAAGTGGTTTTTCAACACTAACACAAGTGCGAAAAGTGGTTTTTCAACAATATCACAAGTGCAAAAAGTGTTTTTTCCACACTAATACAAGTGCAAAAGTGGTTTCCTGCACCAACACAAGTGCGAAAAGTGGTTTTTCAACACTAACACAAGTGCGAAAAGTGGTTTTTCAACACTAACACAAGTGCGAAAAGTGTATTTTCCACACTAATACAAGTGCAAAAGTGGTTTCCTGCACCAACACAAGTGCGAAAAGTGGTTTTTCAACACTAACACAAGTGCGAAAAGTGGTTTTTCAACACTAACACAAGTGCGAAAAGTGGTTTTTTCCACACTAATACAAGCGCAAAAGTGGTTTCCTGCACCAACACAAGTGCGAAAAGTGGTTTTTCAACATTAACACAAGTGCGAAAAGTGGTTTTTCAACACTAACACAAGTGCGAAAAGTGTTTTTTCCACACTAATACAAGTGCAAAAGTGGTTTCCTGCACCAACACAAGAGCGAAAAGTGGTTTTTCAACACTAACACAAGTGCAAAAAGTGGTTTTTCAACACTAACACAAGTGCAAAAAGTGGTTTTTCAACACTAATACAAGTGCAAAAGTGGTTTCCTGCACCAACACAAGTGCGAAAAGTGGTTTTTCAACACTAACACAAGTGCGAAAAGTGGTTTTTCAACACTATCACAAGTGCAAAAAGTGTTTTTCCACACTAATACAAGTGCAAAAGTGGTTTCCTGGACCAACACAAGTGCGAAAAGTGGTTTTTCAACACTAACACAAGTGTGAAAAGTGGTTTTTCAACACTATCACAAGTGCAAAAAGTGTTTTTTCCACACTAATACAAGTGCAAAAGTGGTTTCCTGCACCAACACAAGTGCGAAAAGTGGTTTTTCAACACTAACACAAGTGCCAAAAGTGGTTTTTCCACACTAATACAAGTGCAAAAGTGGTTTCCTGCACCAACACAAGTGCGAAAAGTGGTTTTTCAACACTAACACAAGTGCGAAAAGTGGTTTTTCAACACTAACACAAGTGCAAAAAGTGGTTTTTCCACACTAATACAAGTGCAAAAGTGGTTTCCTGCACCAACACAAGTGCGAAAAGTGGTTTTTCAACACTAACACAAGTGCGAAAAGTGGTTTTTCAACACTATCACAAGTGCAAAAAGTGTTTTTTCCACACTAATACAAGTGCAAAAGTGGTTTCCTGCACCAACACAAGTGCGAAAAGTGGTTTTTCAACACTAACACAAGTGCGAAAAGTGGTTTTTCCACACAAGTGCGAAAAGTGGTTTTTCCACACTAATACAAGTGCAAAAGTGGTTTCCTGCACCAACACAAGTGCGAAAAGTGGTTTTTCAACACTAACACAAGTGCGAAAAGTGGTTTTTCAACACTAACACAAGTGCGAAAAGTGGTTTTTCAACACTATCACAAGTGCAAAAAGTGTTTTTTCCACACTAATACAAGGGCAAAAGTGGTTTCCTGCACCAACACAAGTGCGAAAAGTGGTTTTTCAACACTAACACAAGTGCGAAAAGTGGTTTTTCAACACTAACACAAGTGCGAAAAGTGGTTTTTCAACACTAACACAAGTACGAAAAGTAGTTTTTCCACACTAATGCAAGTGCAAAAGTGGTTTCCTGCACCAACACAAGTGCGAAAAGTGGTTTTTCAACACTAACACAAGTGCGAAAAGTGGTTTTTCAACACTATCACAAGTGCAAAAATTGTTTTTTCCACACTAATACAAGTGCAAAAGTGGTGTCCTGCACCAACACAAGTGCGAAAAGTGGTTTTTCAACACTAACACAAGTGCGAAAAGTGGTTTTTCCACACTAATACAAGTGCAAAAGTGGTTTCCTGCACCAACACAAGTGCGAAAAGTGGTTTTTCAACACTAACACAAGTGCGAAAAGTGGTTTTTCAACACTAACACAAGTGCGAAAAGTGGTTTTTCCACACTAATACAAGTGCTAAAGTGGTTTCCTGCACCAACACAAGTGCGAAAAGTGGTTTTTCAACACTAACACAAGTGCGAAAAGTGGTTTTTCAACAATATCACAAGTGCAAAAAGTGTTTTTTCCACACTAATACAAGTGCAAAAGTGGTTTCCTGCACCAACACAAGTGCGAAAAGTGGTTTTTCAACACTAACACAAGTGCGAAAAGTGGTTTTTCAACACTAACACAAGTGCGAAAAGTGTATTTTCCACACTAATACAAGTGCAAAAGTGGTTTCCTGCACCAACACAAGTGCGAAAAGTGGTTTTTCAACACTAACACAAGTGCGAAAAGTGGTTTTTCAACACTAACACAAGTGCGAAAAGTGGTTTTTTCCACACTAATACAAGCGCAAAAGTGGTTTCCTGCACCAACACAAGTGCGAAAAGTGGTTTTTCAACATTAACACAAGTGCGAAAAGTGGTTTTTCAACACTAACACAAGTGCGAAAAGTGTTTTTTCCACACTAATACAAGTGCAAAAGTGGTTTCCTGCACCAACACAAGTGCGAAAAGTGGTTTTTCAACACTAACACAAGTGCGAAAAGTGGGTTTTCAACACTAACACAAGTGCGAAAAGTGGTTTTTCAACACTAACACAAGTGCGAAAAGTGGTTTTTCAACACTAACACAAGTGCGAAAAGTGGTTTTTCCACACTAATACAAGTGCAAAAGTGGTTTCCTGCACCAACACAAGTGCGAAAAGTGGTTTTTCAACACTAACACAAGTGCGAAAAGTGGTTTTTCAACACTAACACAAGTGCGAAAAGTGGTTTTTCCACACTAATACAAGTGCAAAAGTGGTTTCCTGCACCAACACAAGTGCAAAAAGTGGTTTTTCAACACTAACACAAGTGCGAAAAGTGGTTTTTCAACACTAACACAAGTGCGAAAAGTGGTTTTTCCACACTAATACAAGGGCAAAAGTGGTTTCCTGCACCAACACAAGTGCGAAAAGTGGTTTTTCAACACTAACACAAGTGCGAAAAGTGGTTTTTCAACACGAACACAAGTGCGAAAAGTGGTTTTTCCACACTAATACAAGTGCTAAAGTGGTTTCCTGCACCAACACAAGTGCGAAAAGTGGTTTTTCAACACTAACACAAGTGCGAAAAGTGGTTTTTCAACAATATCACAAGTGCAAAAAGTGTTTTTTCCACACTAATACAAGTGCAAAAGTGGTTTCCTGCACCAACACAAGTGCGAAAAGTGGTTTTTCAACACTAACACAAGTGCGAAAAGTGGTTTTTCAACACTAACACAAGTGCGAAAAGTGTATTTTCCACACTAATACAAGTGCAAAAGTGGTTTCCTGCACCAACACAAGTGCGAAAAGTGGTTTTTCAACACTAACACAAGTGCGAAAAGTGGTTTTTCAACACTAACACAAGTGCGAAAAGTGGTTTTTTCCACACTAATACAAGCGCAAAAGTGGTTTCCTGCACCAACACAAGTGCGAAAAGTGGTTTTTCAACACTAACACAAGTGCGAAAAGTGGTTTTTCAACACTAACACAAGTGCGAAAAGTGGTTTTTCAACACTAACACAAGTACGAAAAGTAGTTTTTCCACACTAATACAAGTGCAAAAGTGGTTTCCTGCACCAACACAAGTGCGAAAAGTGGTTTTTCAACACCAACACAAGTGCGAAAAGTGGTTTTTCAACACTAACACAAGTGCGAAAAGTGGTTTTTCCACACTAATACAAGTGCAAAAGTGGTTTCCTGCACCAACACAAGTGCGAAAAGTGGTTTTTCAACACCAACACAAGTGCGAAAAGTGGTTTTTCAACACTAACACAAGTGCGAAAAGTGGTTTTTCCACACTAATACAAGTGCAAAAGTGGTTTCCTGCACCAACACAAGTGCGAAAAGTGGTTTTTCAACACTAACACAAGTGCGAAAAGTGGTTTTTCAACAATATCACAAGTGCAAAAAGTGTTTTTTCCACACTAATACAAGTGCAAAAGTGGTTTCCTGCACCAACATAAGTGCAAAAGTGGTTTTTCAACACTAACACAAATGCGAAAAGTGGTTTTTCAACACTAACACAAGTGCAAAAAGTGGTTTTTCAACACTATCACAAGTGCAAAAAGTGTTTTTTCCACACTAATACAAGTGCAAAAGTGGTTTCCTGCACCAACACAAGTGCGAAAAGTGGTTTTTCAACAATAACACAAGTGCGAAAAGTGGTTTTTCAACACTATCACAAGTGCAAAAAGTGTTTTTCCACACTAATACAAGTGCAAAAGTGGTTTCCTGCACCAACACAAGTGCGAAAAGTGGTTTTTCAACACTAACACAAGTGCGAAAAGTGGTTTTTCAACACTATCACAAGTGCAAAAATTGTTTTTTCCACACTAATACAAGTGCAAAAGTGGTGTCCTGCACCAACACAAGTGCGAAAAGTGGTTTTTCAACACTAACACAAGTGCGAAAAGTGGTTTTTCCACACTAATACAAGTGCAAAAGTGGTTTCCTGCACCAACACAAGTGCGAAAAGTGGTTTTTCAACACTAACACAAGTGCGAAAAGTGGTTTTTCAACACTAACACAAGTGCGAAAAGTGGTTTTTCCACACTAATACAAGTGCTAAAGTGGTTTCCTGCACCAACACAAGTGCGAAAAGTGGTTTTTCAACACTAACACAAGTGCGAAAAGTGGTTTTTCAACAATATCACAAGTGCAAAAAGTGTTTTTTCCACACTAATACAAGTGCAAAAGTGGTTTCCTGCACCAACACAAGTGCGAAAAGTGGTTTTTCAACACTAACACAAGTGCGAAAAGTGGTTTTTCAACACTAACACAAGTGCGAAAAGTGTATTTTCCACACTAATACAAGTGCAAAAGTGGTTTCCTGCACCAACACAAGTGCGAAAAGTGGTTTTTCAACACTAACACAAGTGCGAAAAGTGGTTTTTCAACACTAACACAAGTGCGAAAAGTGGTTTTTTCCACACTAATACAAGCACAAAAGTGGTTTCCTGCACCAACACAAGTGCGAAAAGTGGTTTTTCAACATTAACACAAGTGCGAAAAGTGGTTTTTCAACACTAACACAAGTGCGAAAAGTGTTTTTTCCACACTAATACAAGTGCAAAAGTGGTTTCCTGCACCAACACAAGTGCGAAAAGTGGTTTTTCAACACTAACACAAGTGCGAAAAGTGGGTTTTCAACACTAACACAAGTGCGAAAAGTGGTTTTTCAACACTAACACAAGTGCGAAAAGTGGTTTTTCAACACTAACACAAGTGCGAAAAGTGGTTTTTCCACACTAATACAAGTGCAAAAGTGGTTTCCTGCACCAACACAAGTGCGAAAAGTGGTTTTTCAACACTAACACAAGTGCGAAAAGTGGTTTTTCAACACTAACACAAGTGCGAAAAGTGGTTTTTCCACACTAATACAAGTGCAAAAGTGGTTTCCTGCACCAACACAAGTGCAAAAAGTGGTTTTTCAACACTAACACAAGTGCGAAAAGTGGTTTTTCAACACTATCACAAGTGCAAAAAGTGTTTTTTCCACACTAATACAAGTGCAAAAGTGCTTTCCTGCACCAACATAAGTGCAAAAAGTGGTTTTTCAACACTAACACAAGTGCGAAAAGTGGTTTTTCAACACTAACACAAGTGCGAAAAGTGGTTTTTCAAAACTAACACAAGTGCGAAAAGTGGTTTTTCAACACTAACACAAGTGCGAAAAGTGTTTTTTCCACACCAATACAAGTGCAAAAGTGGTTTCCTGCACCAACACAAGTGCGAAAAGTGGTTTTTCAACACTAACACAAGTGCGAAAAGTGGTTTTTCAACACTAACACAAGTGCGAAAAGTGGTTTTTCAACACTAACACAAGTGCGAAAAGTGGTTTTTCCACACTAATACAAGTGCAAAACTGGTTTCCTGCACCAACACAAGTGCGAAAAGTGGTTTTTCAACACTAACACAAGTGCAAAAAGTGGTTTTTCAACACTATCACAAGTGCAAAAAGTGTTTTTCCACACTAATACAAGTGCAAAAGTGGTTTCCTGCACCAACACAAGTGCGAAAAGTGTTTTTTCAACACTAACACAAGTGCGAAAAGTGGTTTTTCAACACTAACACAAGTGCGAAAAGTAGTTTTTCCATACTAGTACAAGTGCAAAAGTGGTTTCCTGCACCAACACAAGTGCGAAAAGTGGTTTTTCAACACTAACACAAGTGCGAAAAGTGGTTTTTCAACACTACCACAAGTGCAAAAAGTGTTTTTTCCACACTAATACAAGTGCAAAAGTGGTTTCCTGCACCAACACAAGTGGGAAAAGTGTTTTTTCAACACTAACACAAGTGCGAAAAGTGGTTTTTCAACACGAACACAAGTGTGAAAAGTGGTTTTTCCACACTAATACAAGTGCAAAAGTGGTTTACTGCACCAACACAAGTGCGAAAAGTGGTTTTTCAACACTAACACAAGTGCGTAAAGTGGTTTTTCAACACTATCACAAGTGCAAAAAGTGTTTTTCCACACTAATACAAGTGCAAAAGTGGTTTCCTGCACCAACACAAGTGCGAAAAGTGTTTTTTCAACACTAACACAAGTGCGAAAAGTGGTTTTTCAACACTAACACAAGTGCGAAAAGTGTTTTTTCCACACTAATGCAAGTGCAAAAGTGGTTTCCTGCACCAAAACAAGTGCGAAAAGTGGTTTTTCCACACTAACACAAGTGCGAAAAGTGGTTTTACAACACTAACACAAGTGCGAAAAGTGGTTTTTCAACACTAACACAAGTGCAAAAAGTGGTTTTTCCACACTAATACAAGTGCAAAAGTGGTTTCCTGCACCAACACTAGTGCGAAAAGTGGTTTTTCAACACTAACACAAGTGCGAAAAGTGGTTTTTCAACACTATCACAAGTGCAAAAAGTGTTTTTTCCACACTAATACAAGTGCAAAAGTGGTTTCCTGCACCAACACTAGTGCGAAAAGTGGTTTTTCAACACTAACACAAGTGCGAAAAGTGGTTTTTCAACACTATCACAAGTGCAAAAAGTGTTTTTTCAAACTAATACAAGTGCAAAAGTGGTATCCTGCACCAACACAAGTGCAAAGAGTGGTTTTTCAACACTAACACAAGTGCGAAAAGTGGTTTTTCCACACTAATACAAGTGCAAAAGTGGTTTCCTGCACCAACACAAGTGCGAAAAGTGGTTTTTCAACACTAACACAAGTGCGAAAAGTGGTTTTTCAACACTAACACAAGTGCAAAAAGTGGTTTTTCCACACTAATACAAGTGCAAAAGTGGTTTCCTGCACCAACACAAGTGCGAAAAGTGTTTTTTCAACACTAACACAAGTGCGAAAAGTGGTTTTTCAACACTAACACAAGTGCGAAAAGTGGTTTTTCCACACTAATACAAGTGCAAAAGTGGTTTCCTGCACCAACACAAGTGCGAAAAGTGGTTTTTCAACACTAACAAGTGTTTCAACACTAACAAGTGTTTTTTCAACACTAACACAAGTGCGAAAAGTGGTTTTTCAACACTAACACAAGTGCGAAAAGTGGTTTTTCCAAACTAACACAAGTGCGAAATGTGGTTTTTCCACACTAATACAAGTGCGAAAAGTGGTTTTTTGAACACTAACACAAGTGCAAAAAGTGGTTTTTCAACACTAACACAAGTGCGAAAAGTGGTTTTCCACACGAATACAAGTGCAAATGTGGTTTCCTGCACCAACACAAGTGCGAAAAGTGGTTTTTCAACAATAACACAAGTGCGAAAAGTGGTTTTTCAACACTATCACAAGTGCAAAAAGTGTTTTTTCCACACTAATACAAGTGCAAAAGTGGTTTACTGCACCAACACAAGTGCGAAAAGTGGTTTTTCAACACTAACACAAGTGCGAAAAGTGGTTTTTCAACACTATCACAAGTGCAAAAATTGTTTTTTCCACACTAATACAAGTGCAAAAGTGGTTTCCTGCACCAACACAAGTGCGAAAAGTGGTTTTTCAACACTAACACAAGTGCGAAAAGTGGTTTTTCAACACTAACACAAGTGCGAAAAGTGGTTTTTCCACACTAATACAAGTGCAAAAGTGGTTTCCTGCACCAACACAAGTGCGAAAAGTGGTTTTTCAACACTAACACAAGTGCGAAAAGTGGTTTTTCAACACTATCACAAGTGCAAAAAGTGTTTTTTCCACACTAATACAAGTGCAAAAGTGGTTTCCTGCACCAACACAAGTGCGAAAAGTGGTTTTTCAACACTAACACAAGTGCGAAAAGTGGTTTTTCCACACTAATACAAGTGCAAAAGTGGTTTCTTGCACCAACACAAGTGCGAAAAGTGGTTTTTCAACACTAACACAAGTGCGAAAAGTGGTTTTTCAACACTAACACAAGTGCGAAAAGTGGTTTTTCAACACTAACACAACTGCGAAAAGTGGTTTTTCCACACTAATACAAGTGCAAAAGTGGTTTCCTGCACCAACACAAGTGCGAAAAGTGGTTTTTCAACACCAACACAAGTGCGAAAAGTGGTTTTTCAACACTAACACAAGTGCGAAAAGTGGTTTTTCCACACTAACACAAGTGCGAAAAGTGGTTTTTCCACACTAATACAAGTGCAAAAGTGGTTTCCTGCACCAACACAAGTGCGAAAAGTGGTTTTTCAACACTAACACAAGTGCGAAAAGTGGTTTTTCAACACTATCACAAGTGCAAAAAGTGTTTTTTCCACACTAATACAAGTGCAAAAGTGGTTTCCTGCACCAACACAAGAGCGAAAAGTGGTTTTTCAACACTAACACAAGTGCAAAAAGTGGTTTTTCAACACTAACACAAGTGCAAAAAGTGGTTTTTCCACACTAATACAAGTGCAAAAGTGGTTTCCTGCACCAACACAAGTGCGAAAAGTGGTTTTTCAACACTAACACAAGTGCGAAAAGTGGTTTTTCAACACTATCACAAGTGCAAAAAGTGTTTTTCCACACTAATACAAGTGCAAAAGTGGTTTCCTGGACCAACACAAGTGCGAAAAGTGGTTTTTCAACACTAACACAAGTGTGAAAAGTGGTTTTTCAACACTATCACAAGTGCAAAAAGTGTTTTTTCCACACTAATACAAGTGCAAAAGTGGTTTCCTGCACCAACACAAGTGCGAAAAGTGGTTTTTCAACACTAACACAAGTGCCAAAAGTGGTTTTTCCACACTAATACAAGTGCAAAAGTGGTTTCCTGCACCAACACAAGTGCGAAAAGTGGTTTTTCAACACTAACACAAGTGCGAAAAGTGGTTTTTCAACACTAACACAAGTGCAAAAAGTGGTTTTTCCACACTAATACAAGTGCAAAAGTGGTTTCCTGCACCAACACAAGTGCGAAAAGTGGTTTTTCAACACTAACACAAGTGCGAAAAGTGGTTTTTCAACACTATCACAAGTGCAAAAAGTGTTTTTTCCACACTAATACAAGTGCAAAAGTGGTTTCCTGCACCAACACAAGTGCGAAAAGTGGTTTTTCAACACTAACACAAGTGCGAAAAGTGGTTTTTCCACACAAGTGCGAAAAGTGGTTTTTCCACACTAATACAAGTGCAAAAGTGGTTTCCTGCACCAACACAAGTGCGAAAAGTGGTTTTTCAACACTAACACAAGTGCGAAAAGTGGTTTTTCAACACTAACACAAGTGCGAAAAGTGGTTTTTCAACACTATCACAAGTGCAAAAAGTGTTTTTTCCACACTAATACAAGGGCAAAAGTGGTTTCCTGCACCAACACAAGTGCGAAATGTGGTTTTTCAACACTAACACAAGTGCGAAAAGTGGTTTTTCAACACTAACACAAGTGCGAAAAGTGGTTTTTCAACACTAACACAAGTACGAAAAGTAGTTTTTCCACACTAATACAAGTGCAAAAGTGATTTCCTGCACCAACACAAGTGCAAAAAGTGGTTTTTCAACACTAACACAAGTGCGAAAAGTGGTTTTTCAACACTATCACAAGTGCAAAAAGTGTTTTTTCCACACAAATACAAGTGCAAAAGTGGTTTCCTGCACCAACACAAGTGCGAAAAGTGGTTTTTCAACACTAACACAAGTGCGAAAAGTGGTTTTTCAACACTAACACAACTGCGAAAAGTGGTTTTTCCACACTAATACAAGTGCAAAAGTGGTTTCCTGCACCAACACAAGTGCGAAAAGTGGTTTTTCAACACTAACAAGTGTTTCAACACTAACAAGTGTTTTTTCAACACTAACACAAGTGCGAAAAGTGGTTTTTCAACACTAACGCAAGTGCGAAAAGTGGTTTTTCCAAACTAACACAAGTGCGAAATGTGGTTTTTCCACACTAATACAAGTGTGAAAAGTGGTTTTTTGAACACTAACACAAGTGCAAAAAGTGGTTTTTCAACACTAACACAAGTGCGAAAAGTGGTTTTCCACACGAATACAAGTGCAAATGTGGTTTCCTGCACCAACACAAGTGCGAAAAGTGGTTTTTCAACAATAACACAAGTGCGAAAAGTGGTTTTTCAACACTATCACAAGTGCAAAAAGTGTTTTTTCCACACTAATACAAGTGCAAAAGTGGTTTCCTGCACCAACACAAGTGCGAAAAGTGGTTTTTCAACGTTAACACAAGTGCGAAAAGTGGTTTTTCAACACTATCACAAGTGCAAAAATTGTTTTTTCCACACTAATACAAGTGCAAAAGTGGTTTCCTGCACCAACACAAGTGCGAAAAGTGGTTTTTCAACACTAACACAAGTGCGAAAAGTGGTTTTTCAACACTAACACAAGTGCGAAAAGTGGTTTTTCCACACTAATACAAGTGCAAAAGTGGTTTCCTGCACCAACACAAGTGCGAAAAGTGGTTTTTCAACACTAACACAAGTGCGGAAAGTGGTTTTTCAACAATATCACAAGTGCAAAAAGTGTTTTTTCCACACTAATACAAGTGCAAAAGTGGTTTCCTGCACCAACACAAGTGCGAAAAGTGGTTTTTCAACACTAACACAAGTGCGAAAAGTGGTTTTTCAACACTATCACAAGTGCAAAAAGTGTTTTTTCCACACTAATACAAGTGCAAAAGTGCTTTCCTGCACCAACACAAGTGCGAAAAGTGGTTTTTCAACACTAACACAAGTGCGAAAAGTGGTTTTTCAACACTAATACAAGTGCAAAAGTGGTTTCCTGCACCAACACAAGTGCGAAAAGTGGTTTTTCAACACCAACACAAGTGCGAAAAGTGGTTTTTCAACACTAACACAAGTGCAAAAAGTGGTTTTTCCACACTAATACAAGTGCAAAAGTGGTTTCCTGCACCAACACAAGTGCGAAAAGTGGTTTTTCAACACTAACACAAGTGCGAAAAGTGGTTTTTCAACACTATCACAAGTGCAAAAAGTGTTTTTTCCACACTAATACAAGTGCAAAAGTGGTTTCCTGCACCAACACAAGTGCGAAATGTGGTTTTTCAACACTAACACAAGTGCGAAAAGTGGTTTTTCCACACTAATACAAGTGCAAAAGTGGTTTCTTGCACCAACACAAGTGCGAAAAGTGGTTTTTCAACACTAACACAAGTGCGAAAAGTGGTTTTTCAACACTAACACAAGTGCGAAAAGTGGTTTTTCAACACTAACACAACTGCGAAAAGTGGATTTTCCACACTAATACAAGTGCAAAAGTGGTTTCCTGCACCAACACAAGTGCGAAAAGTGGTTTTTCAACACTATCACAAGTGCAAAAAGTGTTTTTTCCACACTAATACAAGTGCAAAAGTGGTTTCCTGCACCAACACAAGAGCGAAAAGTGGTTTTTCAACACTAACACAAGTGCAAAAAGTGGTTTTTCAACACTAACACAAGTGCAAAAAGTGGTTTTTCCACACTAATACAAGTGCAAAAGTGGTTTCCTGCACCAACACAAGTGCGAAAAGTGTTTTTTCAACACTAACACAAGTGCGAAAAGTGGTTTTTCAACACTAACACAAGTGCGAAAAGTGTTTTTTCCACACTAATACAAGTGCAAAAGTGGTTTCCTGCACCAAAACAAGTGCGAAAAGTGGTTTTTCCACACTAACACAAGTGCGAAAAGTGGTTTTACAACACTAACACAAGTGCGAAAAGTGGTTTTTCAACACTAACACAAGTGCAAAAAGTGGTTTTTCCACACTAATACAAGTGCAAAAGTGGTTTCCTGCACCAACACAAGTGCGAAAAGTGGTTTTTCAACACTAACACAAGTGCGAAAAGTGGTTTTTCAACACTATCACAAGTGCAAAAAGTGTTTTTTTCCACACTAATACAAGTGCAAAAGTGGTTTCCTGCACCAACACTAGTGCGAAAAGTGGTTTTTCAACACTAACACAAGTGCGAAAAGTGGTTTTTCAACACTATCACAAGTGCAAAAAGTGTTTTTTCCACACTAATACAAGTGCAAAAGTGGTTTCCTGCACCAACACTAGTGCGAAAAGTGGTTTTTCAACACTAACACAAGTGCGAAAAGTGGTTTTTCAACACTATCACAAGTGCAAAAAGTGTTTTTTCAAACTAATACAAGTGCAAAAGTGGTATCCTGCACCAACACAAGTGCAAAGAGTGGTTTTTCAACACTATCACAAGTGCAAAAAGTGGTTTTTCCACACTAATACAAGTGCAAACGTGGTTTCCTGCACCAACACAAGTGCGAAAAGTGGTTTTTTAACACTAACACAAGTGCGAAAAGTGGTTTTTCAACACTAACACAAGTGCGAAAAGTGGTTTTTCAACACTAACACAAGTGCGAAAAGTGTTTTTTCAACACTAACACAAGTGCGAAAAGTGGTTTTTCCACACTAATACAAGTGCAAAAGTGGTTTCCTGCACCAACACAAGTGCGAAAAGTGGTTTTTCAACACTAACACAAGTGCGAAAAGTGGTTTTTCAACACTAACACAAGTGCAAAAAGTGGTTTTTCCACACTAATACAAGTGCAAAAGTGGTTTCCTGCACCAACACAAGTGCGAAAAGTGGTTTTTCAACACTAACACAAGTGCGAAAAGTGGTTTTTCAACACTAACACAAGTGCGAAAAGTGGTTTTTCCACACTAATACAAGTGCAAAAGTGGTTTCCTGCACCAACACAAGTGCGAAAAGTGGTTTTTCAACACTAACAAGTGTTTCAACACTAACAAGTGTTTTTTCAACACTAACACAAGTGCGAAAAGTGGTTTTTCAACACTAACACAAGTGCGAAAAGTGGTTTTTCCAAACTAACACAAGTGCGAAATGTGGTTTTTCCACACTAATACAAGTGCGAAAAGTGGTTTTTTGAACACTAACACAAGTGCAAAAAGTGGTTTTTCAACACTAACACAAGTGCGAAAAGTGGTTTTCCACACGAATACAAGTGCAAATGTGGTTTCCTGCACCAACACAAGTGCGAAAAGTGGTTTTTCAACAATAACACAAGTGCGAAAAGTGGTTTTTCAACACTATCACAAGTGCAAAAAGTGTTTTTTCCACACTAATACAAGTGCAAAAGTGGTTTACTGCACCAACACAAGTGCGAAAAGTGGTTTTTCAACACTAACACAAGTGCGAAAAGTGGTTTTTCAACACTATCACAAGTGCAAAAATTGTTTTTTCCACACTAATACAAGTGCAAAAGTGGTTTCCTGCACCAACACAAGTGCGAAAAGTGGTTTTTCAACACT
The DNA here is from genome assembly GCF_964187855.1 of Myxine glutinosa. Taxonomy (NCBI): domain Eukaryota; kingdom Metazoa; phylum Chordata; class Myxini; order Myxiniformes; family Myxinidae; genus Myxine; species Myxine glutinosa. The sequence goes on along the minus strand of NW_027616810.1, from coordinate 13,528 downwards.
AACACAAGTGCGAAAAGTGGTTTTTCAACACTAACACAAGTGCGAAAAGTGGTTTTTCCACACTAATACAAGTGCAAAAGTGGTTTCCTGCACCAACACAAGTGCGAAAAGTGGTTTTTCAACACTAACACAAGTGCGAAAAGTGGTTTTTCAACACTATCACAAGTGCAAAAAGTGTTTTTTCCACACTAATACAAGTGCAAAAGTGGTTTCCTGCACCAACACAAGTGCGAAAAGTGGTTTTTCAACACTAACACAAGTGCGAAAAGTGGTTTTTCCACACTAATACAAGTGCAAAAGTGGTTTCTTGCACCAACACAAGTGCGAAAAGTGGTTTTTCAACACTAACACAAGTGCGAAAAGTGGTTTTTCAACACTAACACAAGTGCGAAAAGTGGTTTTTCAACACTAACACAACTGCGAAAAGTGGTTTTTCCACACTAATACAAGTGCAAAAGTGGTTTCCTGCACCAACACAAGTGCGAAAAGTGGTTTTTCAACACCAACACAAGTGCGAAAAGTGGTTTTTCAACACTAACACAAGTGCGAAAAGTGGTTTTTCCACACTAACACAAGTGCGAAAAGTGGTTTTTCCACACTAATACAAGTGCAAAAGTGGTTTCCTGCACCAACACAAGTGCGAAAAGTGGTTTTTCAACACTAACACAAGTGCGAAAAGTGGTTTTTCAACACTATCACAAGTGCAAAAAGTGTTTTTTCCACACTAATACAAGTGCAAAAGTGGTTTCCTGCACCAACACAAGAGCGAAAAGTGGTTTTTCAACACTAACACAAGTGCAAAAAGTGGTTTTTCAACACTAACACAAGTGCAAAAAGTGGTTTTTCCACACTAATACAAGTGCAAAAGTGGTTTCCTGCACCAACACAAGTGCGAAAAGTGGTTTTTCAACACTAACACAAGTGCGAAAAGTGGTTTTTCAACACTATCACAAGTGCAAAAAGTGTTTTTCCACACTAATACAAGTGCAAAAGTGGTTTCCTGGACCAACACAAGTGCGAAAAGTGGTTTTTCAACACTAACACAAGTGTGAAAAGTGGTTTTTCAACACTATCACAAGTGCAAAAAGTGTTTTTTCCACACTAATACAAGTGCAAAAGTGGTTTCCTGCACCAAAACAAGTGCGAAAAGTGGTTTTTCCACACTAACACAAGTGCGAAAAGTGGTTTTACAACACTAACACAAGTGCGAAAAGTGGTTTTTCAACACTAACACAAGTGCAAAAAGTGGTTTTTCCACACTAATACAAGTGCAAAAGTGGTTTCCTGCACCAACACAAGTGCGAAAAGTGGTTTTTCAACACTAACACAAGTGCGAAAAGTGGTTTTTCAACACTATCACAAGTGCAAAAAGTGTTTTTTCCACACTAATACAAGTGCAAAAGTGGTTTCCTGCACCAACACTAGTGCGAAAAGTGGTTTTTCAACACTAAAACAAGTGCGAAAAGTGGTTTTTCAACACTATCACAAGTGCAAAAAGTGTTTTTTCCACACTAATACAAGTGCAAAAGTGGTTTCCTGCACCAACACTAGTGCGAAAAGTGGTTTTTCAACACTAACACAAGTGCGAAAAGTGGTTTTTCAACACTATCACAAGTGCAAAAAGTGTTTTTTCAAACTAATACAAGTGCAAAAGTGGTATCCTGCACCAACACAAGTGCAAAGAGTGGTTTTTCAACACTATCACAAGTGCAAAAAGTGGTTTTTCCACACTAATACAAGTGCAAACGTGGTTTCCTGCACCAACACAAGTGCGAAAAGTGGTTTTTTAACACTAACACAAGTGCGAAAAGTGGTTTTTCAACACTAACACAAGTGCGAAAAGTGGTTTTTCAACACTAACACAAGTGCGAAAAGTGTTTTTTCAACACTAACACAAGTGCGAAAAGTGGTTTTTCCACACTAATACAAGTGCAAAAGTGGTTTCCTGCACCAACACAAGTGCGAAAAGTGGTTTTTCAACACTAACACAAGTGCGAAAAGTGGTTTTTCAACACTAACACAAGTGCAAAAAGTGGTTTTTCCACACTAATACAAGTGCAAAAGTGGTTTCCTGCACCAACACAAGTGCGAAAAGTGGTTTTTCAACACTAACACAAGTGCGAAAAGTGTTTTTCAACACTAACACAAGTGCGAAAAGTGGTTTTTCCACACTAATACAAGTGCAAAAGTGGTTTCCTGCACCAACACAAGTGCGAAAAGTGGTTTTTCAACACTAACAAGTGTTTCAACACTAACAAGTGTTTTTTCAACACTAACACAAGTGCGAAAAGTGGTTTTTCAACACTAACACAAGTGCGAAAAGTGGTTTTTCCAAACTAACACAAGTGCGAAATGTGGTTTTTCCACACTAATACAAGTGCGAAAAGTGGTTTTTTGAACACTAACACAAGTGCAAAAAGTGGTTTTTCAACACTAACACAAGTGCGAAAAGTGGTTTTCCACACGAATACAAGTGCAAATGTGGTTTCCTGCACCAACACAAGTGCGAAAAGTGGTTTTTCAACAATAACACAAGTGCGAAAAGTGGTTTTTCAACACTATCACAAGTGCAAAAAGTGTTTTTTCCACACTAATACAAGTGCAAAAGTGGTTTACTGCACCAACACAAGTGCGAAAAGTGGTTTTTCAACACTAACACAAGTGCGAAAAGTGGTTTTTCAACACTATCACAAGTGCAAAAATTGTTTTTTCCACACTAATACAAGTGCAAAAGTGGTTTCCTGCACCAACACAAGTGCGAAAAGTGGTTTTTCAACACTAACACAAGTGCGAAAAGTGGTTTTTCAACACTAACACAAGTGCGAAAAGTGGTTTTTCCACACTAATACAAGTGCAAAAGTGGTTTCCTGCACCAACACAAGTGCGAAAAGTGGTTTTTCAACACTAACACAAGTGCGAAAAGTGGTTTTTCAACACTATCACAAGTGCAAAAAGGTGTTTTTTCCACACTAATACAAGTGCAAAAGTGGTTTCCTGCACCAACACAAGTGCGAAAAGTGGTTTTTCAACACTAACACAAGTGCGAAAAGTGGTTTTTCCACACTAATACAAGTGCAAAAGTGGTTTCTTGCACCAACACAAGTGCGAAAAGTGGTTTTTCAACACTAACACAAGTGCGAAAAGTGGTTTTTCAACACTAACACAAGTGCGAAAAGTGGTTTTTCAACACTAACACAACTGCGAAAAGTGGTTTTTCCACACTAATACAAGTGCAAAAGTGGTTTCCTGCACCAACACAAGTGCGAAAAGTGGTTTTTCAACACCAACACAAGTGCGAAAAGTGGTTTTTCAACACTAACACAAGTGCGAAAAGTGGTTTTTCCACACTAACACAAGTGCGAAAAGTGGTTTTTCCACACTAATACAAGTGCAAAAGTGGTTTCCTGCACCAACACAAGTGCGAAAAGTGGTTTTTCAACACTAACACAAGTGCGAAAAGTGGTTTTTCAACACTATCACAAGTGCAAAAAGTGTTTTTTCCACACTAATACAAGTGCAAAAGTGGTTTCCTGCACCAACACAAGAGCGAAAAGTGGTTTTTCAACACTAACACAAGTGCAAAAAGTGGTTTTTCAACACTAACACAAGTGCAAAAAGTGGTTTTTCCACACTAATACAAGTGCAAAAGTGGTTTCCTGCACCAACACAAGTGCGAAAAGTGGTTTTTCAACACTAACACAAGTGCGAAAAGTGGTTTTTCAACACTATCACAAGTGCAAAAAGTGTTTTTCCACACTAATACAAGTGCAAAAGTGGTTTCCTGGACCAACACAAGTGCGAAAAGTGGTTTTTCAACACTAACACAAGTGTGAAAAGTGGTTTTTCAACACTATCACAAGTGCAAAAAGTGTTTTTTCCACACTAATACAAGTGCAAAAGTGGTTTCCTGCACCAACACAAGTGCGAAAAGTGGTTTTTCAACACTAACACAAGTGCCAAAAGTGGTTTTTCCACACTAATACAAGTGCAAAAGTGGTTTCCTGCACCAACACAAGTGCGAAAAGTGGTTTTTCAACACTAACACAAGTGCGAAAAGTGGTTTTTCAACACTAACACAAGTGCAAAAAGTGGTTTTTCCACACTAATACAAGTGCAAAAGTGGTTTCCTGCACCAACACAAGTGCGAAAAGTGGTTTTTCAACACTAACACAAGTGCGAAAAGTGGTTTTTCAACACTATCACAAGTGCAAAAAGTGTTTTTTCCACACTAATACAAGTGCAAAAGTGGTTTCCTGCACCAACACAAGTGCGAAAAGTGGTTTTTCAACACTAACACAAGTGCGAAAAGTGGTTTTTCCACACAAGTGCGAAAAGTGGTTTTTCCACACTAATACAAGTGCAAAAGTGGTTTCCTGCACCAACACAAGTGCGAAAAGTGGTTTTTCAACACTAACACAAGTGCGAAAAGTGGTTTTTCAACACTAACACAAGTGCGAAAAGTGGTTTTTCAACACTATCACAAGTGCAAAAAGTGTTTTTTCCACACTAATACAAGGGCAAAAGTGGTTTCCTGCACCAACACAAGTGCGAAAAGTGGTTTTTCAACACTAACACAAGTGCGAAAAGTGGTTTTTCAACACTAACACAAGTGCGAAAAGTGGTTTTTCAACACTAACACAAGTACGAAAAGTAGTTTTTCCACACTAATACAAGTGCAAAAGTGATTTCCTGCACCAACACAAGTGCAAAAAGTGGTTTTTCAACACTAACACAAGTGCGAAAAGTGGTTTTTCAACACTATCACAAGTGCAAAAAGTGTTTTTTCCACACAAATACAAGTGCAAAAGTGGTTTCCTGCACCAACACAAGTGCGAAAAGTGGTTTTTCAACACTAACACAAGTGCGAAAAGTGGTTTTTCAACACTAACACAACTGCGAAAAGTGGTTTTTCCACACTAATACAAGTGCAAAAGTGGTTTCCTGCACCAACACAAGTGCGAAAAGTGGTTTTTCAACACTAACAAGTGTTTCAACACTAACAAGTGTTTTTTCAACACTAACACAAGTGCGAAAAGTGGTTTTTCAACACTAACGCAAGTGCGAAAAGTGGTTTTTCCAAACTAACACAAGTGCGAAATGTGGTTTTTCCACACTAATACAAGTGTGAAAAGTGGTTTTTTGAACACTAACACAAGTGCAAAAAGTGGTTTTTCAACACTAACACAAGTGCGAAAAGTGGTTTTCCACACGAATACAAGTGCAAATGTGGTTTCCTGCACCAACACAAGTGCGAAAAGTGGTTTTTCAACAATAACACAAGTGCGAAAAGTGGTTTTTCAACACTATCACAAGTGCAAAAAGTGTTTTTTCCACACTAATACAAGTGCAAAAGTGGTTTCCTGCACCAACACAAGTGCGAAAAGTGGTTTTTCAACGTTAACACAAGTGCGAAAAGTGGTTTTTCAACACTATCACAAGTGCAAAAATTGTTTTTTCCACACTAATACAAGTGCAAAAGTGGTTTCCTGCACCAACACAAGTGCGAAAAGTGGTTTTTCAACACTAACACAAGTGCGAAAAGTGGTTTTTCAACACTAACACAAGTGCGAAAAGTGGTTTTTCCACACTAATACAAGTGCAAAAGTGGTTTCCTGCACCAACACAAGTGCGAAAAGTGGTTTTTCAACACTAACACAAGTGCGGAAAGTGGTTTTTCAACAATATCACAAGTGCAAAAAGTGTTTTTTCCACACTAATACAAGTGCAAAAGTGGTTTCCTGCACCAACACAAGTGCGAAAAGTGGTTTTTCAACACTAACACAAGTGCGAAAAGTGGTTTTTCAACACTATCACAAGTGCAAAAAGTGTTTTTTCCACACTAATACAAGTGCAAAAGTGCTTTCCTGCACCAACACAAGTGCGAAAAGTGGTTTTTCAACACTAACACAAGTGCGAAAAGTGGTTTTTCAACACTAATACAAGTGCAAAAGTGGTTTCCTGCACCAACACAAGTGCGAAAAGTGGTTTTTCAACACCAACACAAGTGCGAAAAGTGGTTTTTCAACACTAACACAAGTGCAAAAAGTGGTTTTTCCACACTAATACAAGTGCAAAAGTGGTTTCCTGCACCAACACAAGTGCGAAAAGTGGTTTTTCAACACTAACACAAGTGCGAAAAGTGGTTTTTCAACACTATCACAAGTGCAAAAAGTGTTTTTTCCACACTAATACAAGTGCAAAAGTGGTTTCCTGCACCAACACAAGTGCGAAATGTGGTTTTTCAACACTAACACAAGTGCGAAAAGTGGTTTTTCCACACTAATAGAAGTGCAAAAGTGGTTTCTTGCACCAACACAAGTGCGAAAAGTGGTTTTTCAACACTAACACAAGTGCGAAAAGTGGTTTTTCAACACTAACACAAGTGCGAAAAGTGGTTTTTCAACACTAACACAACTGCGAAAAGTGGATTTTCCACACTAATACAAGTGCAAAAGTGGTTTCCTGCACCAACACAAGTGCGAAAAGTGGTTTTTCAACACTATCACAAGTGCAAAAAGTGTTTTTTCCACACTAATACAAGTGCAAAAGTGGTTTCCTGCACCAACACAAGAGCGAAAAGTGGTTTTTCAACACTAACACAAGTGCAAAAAGTGGTTTTTCAACACTAACACAAGTGCAAAAAGTGGTTTTTCCACACTAATACAAGTGCAAAAGTGGTTTCCTGCACCAACACAAGTGTGAAAAGTGGTTTTTCAACACTAACACAAGTGCGAAAAGTGGTTTTTCAACACTATCACAAGTGCAAAAAGTGTTTTTCCACACTAATACAAGTGCAAAAGTGGTTTCCTGGACCAACACAAGTGCGAAAAGTGGTTTTTCAACACTAACACAAGTGTGAAAAGTGGTTTTTCCACACTAATACAAGTGCAAAAGTGGTTTCCTGCACCAACACAAGTGCGAAAAGTGGTTTTTCAACACTAACACAAGTGCGAAAAGTGGTTTTTCAACACTAACACAAGTGCGAAAAGTGGTTTTTCAACACTATCACAAGTGCAAAAAGTGTTTTTTCCACACTAATACAAGGGCAAAAGTGGTTTCCTGCACCAACACAAGTGCGAAAAGTGGTTTTTCAACACTAACACAAGTGCGAAAAGTGGTTTTTCAACACTAACACAAGTGCGAAAAGTGGTTTTTCAACACTAACACAAGTACGAAAAGTAGTTTTTCCACACTAATACAAGTGCAAAAGTGATTTCCTGCACCAACACAAGTGCAAAAAGTGGTTTTTCAACACTAACACAAGTGCGAAAAGTGGTTTTTCAACACTATCACAAGTGCAAAAAGTGTTTTTTCCACACAAATACAAGTGCAAAAGTGGTTTCCTGCACCAACACAAGTGCGAAAAGTGGTTTTTCAACACTAACACAAGTGCGAAAAGTGGTTTTTCAACACTAACACAACTGCGAAAAGTGGTTTTTCCACACTAATACAAGTGCAAAAGTGGTTTCCTGCACCAACACAAGTGCGAAAAGTGGTTTTTCAACACTAACAAGTGTTTCAACACTAACAAGTGTTTTTTCAACACTAACACAAGTGCGAAAAGTGGTTTTTCAACACTAACGCAAGTGCGAAAAGTGGTTTTTCCAAACTAACACAAGTGCGAAATGTGGTTTTTCCACACTAATACAAGTGTGAAAAGTGGTTTTTTGAACACTAACACAAGTGCAAAAAGTGGTTTTTCAACACTAACACAAGTGCGAAAAGTGGTTTTCCACACGAATACAAGTGCAAATGTGGTTTCCTGCACCAACACAAGTGCGAAAAGTGGTTTTTCAACAATAACACAAGTGCGAAAAGTGGTTTTTCAACACTATCACAAGTGCAAAAAGTGTTTTTTCCACACTAATACAAGTGCAAAAGTGGTTTCCTGCACCAACACAAGTGCGAAAAGTGGTTTTTCAACGTTAACACAAGTGCGAAAAGTGGTTTTTCAACACTATCACAAGTGCAAAAATTGTTTTTTCCACACTAATACAAGTGCAAAAGTGGTTTCCTGCACCAACACAAGTGCGAAAAGTGGTTTTTCAACACTAACACAAGTGCGAAAAGTGGTTTTTCAACACTAACACAAGTGCGAAAAGTGGTTTTTCCACACTAATACAAGTGCAAAAGTGGTTTCCTGCACCAACACAAGTGCGAAAAGTGGTTTTTCAACACTAACACAAGTGCGGAAAGTGGTTTTTCAACAATATCACAAGTGCAAAAAGTGTTTTTTCCACACTAATACAAGTGCAAAAGTGGTTTCCTGCACCAACACAAGTGCGAAAAGTGGTTTTTCAACACTAACACAAGTGCGAAAAGTGGTTTTTCAACACTATCACAAGTGCAAAAAGTGTTTTTTCCACACTAATACAAGTGCAAAAGTGCTTTCCTGCACCAACACAAGTGCGAAAAGTGGTTTTTCAACACTAACACAAGTGCGAAAAGTGGTTTTTCAACACTAATACAAGTGCAAAAGTGGTTTCCTGCACCAACACAAGTGCGAAAAGTGGTTTTTCAACACCAACACAAGTGCGAAAAGTGGTTTTTCAACACTAACACAAGTGCAAAAAGTGGTTTTTCCACACTAATACAAGTGCAAAAGTGGTTTCCTGCACCAACACAAGTGCGAAAAGTGGTTTTTCAACACTAACACAAGTGCGAAAAGTGGTTTTTCAACACTATCACAAGTGCAAAAAGTGTTTTTTCCACACTAATACAAGTGCAAAAGTGGTTTCCTGCACCAACACAAGTGCGAAATGTGGTTTTTCAACACTAACACAAGTGCGAAAAGTGGTTTTTCCACACTAATAGAAGTGCAAAAGTGGTTTCTTGCACCAACACAAGTGCGAAAAGTGGTTTTTCAACACTAACACAAGTGCGAAAAGTGGTTTTTCAACACTAACACAAGTGCGAAAAGTGGTTTTTCAACACTAACACAACTGCGAAAAGTGGATTTTCCACACTAATACAAGTGCAAAAGTGGTTTCCTGCACCAACACAAGTGCGAAAAGTGGTTTTTCAACACTATCACAAGTGCAAAAAGTGTTTTTTCCACACTAATACAAGTGCAAAAGTGGTTTCCTGCACCAACACAAGAGCGAAAAGTGGTTTTTCAACACTAACACAAGTGCAAAAAGTGGTTTTTCAACACTAACACAAGTGCAAAAAGTGGTTTTTCCACACTAATACAAGTGCAAAAGTGGTTTCCTGCACCAACACAAGTGTGAAAAGTGGTTTTTCAACACTAACACAAGTGCGAAAAGTGGTTTTTCAACACTATCACAAGTGCAAAAAGTGTTTTTCCACACTAATACAAGTGCAAAAGTGGTTTCCTGGACCAACACAAGTGCGAAAAGTGGTTTTTCAACACTAACACAAGTGTGAAAAGTGGTTTTTCAACACTATCACAAGTGCAAAAAGTGTTTTTTCCACACTAATACAAGTGCAAAAGTGGTTTCCTGCACCAACACAAGTGCGAAAAGTGGTTTGTTCAACACTAACACAAGTGCCAAAAGTGGTTTTTCCACACTAATACAAGTGCAAAAGTGGTTTCCTGCACCAACACAAGTGCGAAAAGTGGTTTTTCAACACTAACACAAGTGCGAAAAGTGGTTTTTCAACACTAACACAAGTGCAAAAAGTGGTTTTTCCACACTAATACAAGTGCAAAAGTGGTTTCCTGCACCAACACAAGTGCGAAAAGTGGTTTTTCAACACTAACACAAGTGCGAAAAGTGGTTTTTCAACACTATCACAAGTGCAAAAAGTGTTTTTTCCACACTAATACAAGTGCAAAAGTGGTTTCCTGCACCAACACAAGTGCGAAAAGTGGTTTTTCAACACTAACACAAGTGCGAAAAGTGGTTTTTCCAAACTAACACAAGTGCGAAATGTGGTTTTTCCACACTAATACAAGTGCGAAAAGTGTTTTTTGAACACTAACACAAGTGCAAAAAGTGGTTTTTCAACACTAACACAAGTGCGAAAAGTGGTTTTCCACACGAATACAAGTGCAAATGTGGTTTCCTGCACCAACACAAGTGCGAAAAGTGGTTTTTCAACAATAACACAAGTGCGAAAAGTGGTTTTTCAACACTATCACAAGTGCAAAAAGTGTTTTTTCCACACTAATACAAGTGCAAAAGTGGTTTACTGCACCAACACAAGTGCGAAAAGTGGTTTTTCAACACTAACACAAGTGCGAAAAGTGGTTTTTCAACACTATCACAAGTGCAAAAATTGTTTTTTCCACACTAATACAAGTGCAAAAGTGGTTTCCTGCACCAACACAAGTGCGAAAAGTGGTTTTTCAACACTAACACAAGTGCGAAAAGTGGTTTTTCAACACTAACACAAGTGCGAAAAGTGGTTTTTCCACACTAATACAAGTGCAAAAGTGGTTTCCTGCACCAACACAAGTGCGAAAAGTGGTTTTTCAACACTAACACAAGTGCGAAAAGTGGTTTTTCAACACTATCACAAGTGCAAAAAGTGTTTTTTTCCACACTAATACAAGTGCAAAAGTGGTTTCCTGCACCAACACAAGTGCGAAAAGTGGTTTTTCAACACTAACACAAGTGCGAAAAGTGGTTTTTCCACACTAATACAAGTGCAAAAGTGGTTTCTTGCACCAACACAAGTGCGAAAAGTGGTTTTTCAACACTAACACAAGTGCGAAAAGTGGTTTTTCAACACTAACACAAGTGCGAAAAGTGGTTTTTCAACACTAACACAACTGCGAAAAGTGGTTTTTCCACACTAATACAAGTGCAAAAGTGGTTTCCTGCACCAACACAAGTGCGAAAAGTGGTTTTTCAACACCAACACAAGTGCGAAAAGTGGTTTTTCAACACTAACACAAGTGCGAAAAGTGGTTTTTCCACACTAACACAAGTGCGAAAAGTGGTTTTTCCACACTAATACAAGTGCAAAAGTGGTTTCCTGCACCAACACAAGTGCGAAAAGTGGTTTTTCAACACTAACACAAGTGCGAAAAGTGGTTTTTCAACACTATCACAAGTGCAAAAAGTGTTTTTTCCACACTAATACAAGTGCAAAAGTGGTTTCCTGCACCAACACAAGAGCGAAAAGTGGTTTTTCAACACTAACACAAGTGCAAAAAGTGGTTTTTCAACACTAACACAAGTGCAAAAAGTGGTTTTTCCACACTAATACAAGTGCAAAAGTGGTTTCCTGCACCAACACAAGTGCGAAAAGTGGTTTTTCAACACTAACACAAGTGCGAAAAGTGGTTTTTCAACACTATCACAAGTGCAAAAAGTGTTTTTCCACACTAATACAAGTGCAAAAGTGGTTTCCTGGACCAACACAAGTGCGAAAAGTGGTTTTTCAACACTAACACAAGTGTGAAAAGTGGTTTTTCAACACTATCACAAGTGCAAAAAGTGTTTTTTCCACACTAATACAAGTGCAAAAGTGGTTTCCTGCACCAACACAAGTGCGAAAAGTGGTTTTTCAACACTAACACAAGTGCCAAAAGTGGTTTTTCCACACTAATACAAGTGCAAAAGTGGTTTCCTGCACCAACACAAGTGCGAAAAGTGGTTTTTCAACACTAACACAAGTGCGAAAAGTCGTTTTTCAACACTATCACAAGTGCAAAAAGTGTTTTTTCCACACTAATACAAGTGCAAAAGTGGTTTCCTGCACCAACACAAGTGCGAAAAGTGGTTTTTCAACACTAACACAAGTGCGAAAAGTGGTTTTTCCACACAAGTGCGAAAAGTGGTTTTTCCACACTAATACAAGTGCAAAAGTGGTTTCCTGCACCAACACAAGTGCGAAAAGTGGTTTTTCAACACTAACACAAGTGCGAAAAGTGGTTTTTCAACACTAACACAAGTGCGAAAAGTGGTTTTTCAACACTATCACAAGTGCAAAAAGTGTTTTTTCCACACTAATACAAGGGCAAAAGTGGTTTCCTGCACCAACACAAGTGCGAAAAGTGGTTTTTCAACACTAACACAAGTGTGAAAAGTGGTTTTTCAACACTAACACAAGTGCGAAAAGTGGTTTTTCAACACTAACACAAGTACGAAAAGTAGTTTTTCCACACTAATACAAGTGCAAAAGTGATTTCCTGCACCAACACAAGTGCAAAAAGTGGTTTTTCAACACTAACACAAGTGCGAAAAGTGGTTTTTCAACACTATCACAAGTGCAAAAAGTGTTTTTTCCACACAAATACAAGTGCAAAAGTGGTTTCCTGCACCAACACAAGTGCGAAAAGTGGTTTTTCAACACTAACACAAGTGCGAAAAGTGGTTTTTCCAAACTAACACAAGTGCGAAATGTGGTTTTTCCACACTAATACAAGTGCGAAAAGTGGTTTTTTGAACACTAACACAAGTGCAAAAAGTGGTTTTTCAACACTAACACAAGTGCGAAAAGTGGTTTTTCCACACGAATACAAGTGCAAATGTGGTTTCCTGCACCAACACAAGTGCGAAAAGTGGTTTTTCAACAATAACACAAGTGCGAAAAGTGGTTTTTCAACACTATCACAAGTGCAAAAAGTGTTTTTTCCACACTAATACAAGTGCAAAAGTGGTTTCCTGCACCAACACAAGTGCGAAAAGTGGTTTTTCAACACTAACACAAGTGCGAAAAGTGTTTTTTCCAAACTAACACAAGTGCGAAATGTGGTTTTTCCACACTAATACAAGTGCGAAAAGTGGTTTTTTGAACACTAACACAAGTGCAAAAAGTGGTTTTTCAACACTAACACAAGTGCGAAAAGTGGTTTTCCACACGAATACAAGTGCAAATGTGGTTTCCTGCACCAACACAAGTGCGAAAAGTGGTTTTTCAACAATAACACAAGTGCGAAAAGTGGTTTTTCAACACTATCACAAGTGCAAAAAGTGTTTTTTCCACACTAATACAAGTGCAAAAGTGGTTTACTGCACCAACACAAGTGCGAAAAGTGGTTTTTCAACACTAACACAAGTGCGAAAAGTGGTTTTTCAACACTATCACAAGTGCAAAAATTGTTTTTTCCACACTAATACAAGTGCAAAAGTGGTTTCCTGCACCAACACAAGTGCGAAAAGTGGTTTTTCAACACTAACACAAGTGCGAAAAGTGGTTTTTCAACACTAACACAAGTGCGAAAAGTGGTTTTTCCACACTAATACAAGTGCAAAAGTGGTTTCCTGCACCAACACAAGTGCGAAAAGTGGTTTTTCAACACTAACACAAGTGCGAAAAGTGGTTTTTCAACACTATCACAAGTGCAAAAAAGTGTTTTTTCCACACTAATACAAGTGCAAAAGTGGTTTCCTGCACCAACACAAGTGCGAAAAGTGGTTTTTCAACACTAACACAAGTGCGAAAAGTGGTTTTTCCACACTAATACAAGTGCAAAAGTGGTTTCTTGCACCAACACAAGTGCGAAAAGTGGTTTTTCAACACTAACACAAGTGCGAAAAGTGGTTTTTCAACACTAACACAAGTGCGAAAAGTGGTTTTTCAACACTAACACAACTGCGAAAAGTGGTTTTTC